>NC_135077.1:17197500-17252500 GCF_051107435.1 Chaetodon auriga
TACAGTCCCTGATCACTCAGAAAACTGCTTTACATCAAAGACCATAAAACTATAAAACACTTAGATGGCATGTGCATCTACCAAGATTGCACAATGCTCTAAATTTGTTATTTCAAGGCTGAAAAAAAAAAAAAAAACTTACCAGGATCCAGATCAAAGTACACATAATGAGACACAAGCTGGCTGTTGTACAGTTCCCAAATCAAAGGATGAATTTTGCTAAATTTCAACTCATGACTGCAAAATAATGGCCAGTGAAGATGTTGTGTTGCCATTGTTCATCATAAATGTGAAACACCATCAGAGTGCTGTGAGTGGAGACGAGCATGCATCCTCTAAATTTGGACATATGGGACAGGCAAATAAGAATTACAGAGAAATGTTACGTGATCTGAAAAAACAAATGAATAACTTCTTACAGAACGATCCTGTGGGCTTTATGTACCAAATTTGGTAAAGACTGGATGAAATTTGTAGGAGTGGTTAAAAAAAGACAAGTGTGAGAATATGTGTGTAGGTGGAAATGGTTGTGGCCTATTTGGACAGATAGCTGTGGAAAAGGAAAAAGTCATTTTGCTTCAAGGCCTTGCAGTTAGATGGATTTAGTGCTAAACTTATGCAAAAATAATAAGCCCCTCCTGGGCTCATGATCTTGATTTCATGCAAATTATATTGAAGTCTGTAAAGTACTTCTTGACACATCCCTCTAACAGACACATAAACAGGGCTGAAAACACAACCTTCTTGGTGAAGGTCGTAAACTTCGCAAGTGTCTGACATCCGTGCTGGTCCAGGTCTGTCCTAATCACATTAATTGTTCAGTGTTAAAAGATGTCACTGCCTTGGTGAAGTACATAACTACCTCTAATTACTCATCAGCGTGACTACAACTGCACATTAATGCACTGACTCACCTCAAATGACTCCTGAAATGCTACAATTTGAATAATTTTTGTGATTATGAGCTGTGTGTGTTCGAGTGTCCCTTCCTGCTGCTTCTCATTGACCCTCTGGTATTTTGTTTCATCCTTGAGATTAAACAAGCCTCCCCTTGTGTAAATAATGTTTTAAATGATCACTTTGGAAGCATAACTCCAGATAGATGACTAGAAAGCTCACAGCTAATTGTTTAAATGGCAGATCAAAATGTTGTCGGCATGTTCAGCGTTTTGGCATCCATCAATTAATGAGGCATTTCAGGTCCCTGTCTGTGTGTTCAGCAGCACAAGCAGCTTTAGAGAAAAGAGAGAGTAGTCTGTGTCGCCCCCGTGTGTTGGCAAGGGTGAACTGTAAAATGGTCTCAAAATTTCTCAGCAGGTTGACAGCCTGCTTTTGCAGAACTCGGCTGTACAGCAGTTACAATATGAGATATACAACCACTGCAGTCTTTCAGTAGATCCTTTATTTTTTGGCCCTTTACAGCTGACGACAGGATATCTGAATATCAAGCTCTTTAAAAAGAAAGAGGGACAATTAAGTGTCTAAGAACAAAGTATTTGTTAACGGAGCAGGATGAAAGTCAGGTTTTTCCACTTCATTGCACTCTTTATCCTTCCTTTCTTGAGACTTGCCTGAAGTGATTCATAAAAATATCACTTTTGGGAGCAAAGATTATCCTGCACTGAAGTAAGACCGGCAATAAGACGTCCAATCAAACTGGGAGAAAACTCCAAGACAACTTAGATAAACGCTTGTATTTTCTTTAATGTCAGAATTGTACAAGGACATCCCGATGGATTTGCACTTCTTTTTACAATATGTACCACATATAACAGCACCTACATGTTATTTACACACTTTACACAAGATCGTATCACAAAGCAGTGTGTGGAATTAGCAAAACATGTTTCCCAAGCCTTGCTGAACTGTCCTGCCCAATAGTCCATGAGTTGGCTAAACTGAGAATATCACAATCCCCAACAAGTTCACAGACAACCCGGAATTTTCTAGGTTTAAAGCTGAAATCATTAGTGTGAAAACACAAGTCTTCCTGAAGTACAAGAGACAAAATGATGACAATTCATGGCTTTATGCGCCTGGTTGCAGTACAGGTCATAAACACTGCCCCCTGCATGGGAAATGGGCCAACCCCCCACCCCCCCACCCCAAAAAAACAAAACTGAAGTACATGTTAAATAAAATTTTCCAAACATGGTTCCTCTCATTTTAAGCAGCCCTGATCACATTGATGTATGTTCAAGTTTGGTTTTAATTTGTTATCTCATGCTATAAAAAAGGGGTGCGACATCTTGATTGACAGCTAAACCTAACCAGCAGGGCAGGTGTATGAGCAAAACGCTCATAAATGCTGCTCCATATCCTGATGACTACCTCTCAGATTCTGGCTCTGACTTCACCAGTGCCAAGATGGCAGCACCCATATCAATGATATTTTGGCTTCATCTTTGTACAGTGGGAGGAAGTGGAGACATGTTGTCCACATGTATTTGCAGTCTGTGGTGCACACCGACTCAACTGCTTTGTGATAAAATCCTGGTTTGAGCTGCAAAGAGCAACTTAAGAAAAAAAAAAGACGAATTGAAGTAAAACAGGGAATAATTTGTTCAAGTGGGTGGTGGATTTGCCAGAACCCTGCATCCACACACACAAACACTCCCCCTCTCTCTCTTTCTCTCACTCACTCACACACACACGCACAGAGTTGTACAACATCCAGAGATACTGTAGCAGCTTTCTCAAAGGCAAAGACAAGTACAACACAGTAAGTGGCAGTTCTGCTGTCGGATACACAAACACACAGAGCAGCAGCAGAATGACATACACACGCTGAGAAGCGTTTTGAGTCCGGGTTTCAGCTCAGTCTGGTTTGGCCAGCACTCCGCAGAGGAGGAAGTGCATGAGAATAAGGGGAAGAGAACTGCAAACAGTAAGCAACAGCCCGGTTCATCTGATTATCGGATGTGAAGCGCACAGGGGCACGGCCAAATAAACCATGTCTAAATGCAACATTCTCCAATTTCAGGACTTCAAATGCAACATGTGCTCACTAAGGTATCAGATCTACTGAGAGTAACCAAACAAAGGAGGAAAAAATGTTTTCTGAAAAAGAACAGAAGACTACTATGGAGAGGATGCATGAGACAACAGAGGGGGGAAGAAAAATAAAGGGGAGAAATATGTTGGGTTGGTAATAGTCGAGTTCCTTTAATTGTAGCATTGCAACTAAGATGAAAAGGAGGAGGATATCAACGGTTGGCCAAGGCATCAGTCCTCATCAGCTGTCCAGTCGGCCACCAAGGAGAGGACAGAGGAGGGATTAGTGGTGTAGGAAAAGTTCAGAGCATCCTGTTACGTTTATGAGTAGGTGAGTCTGTGATGACATCACTACAAGGGGCAGGGCCTCGTTTACGATTGGCCGTGGAATCCAAATGGAGCGCCATCTCCTCGGCGATGAAGGTGTTGAGGTCCACATCATGAAGGCCATTCCTACGACGACTGAGGGGCTGGGCAGGGTGAGTTGGGGAACCAGGAGGACCAGAACGCACAGAAATGCTCGCCATGGCACCACTAAGGCCTGAAGAGGAAAAAAGCAAAAAGATGAAGCTGTGGCAAACAGCATGAATACTACCGTCTTACTCTAAACTACAACAGCTGGCTGCTGAACATGTCACTTTGACCTACCGTGCAGTGCTATGGCCTCTCTGAAAGGCTGCAGGTCAGTCTCCACAGAGCTCCCCGTTTCTGAAGGTGAGGGTCTGCTTGCAGACACCATGGCAACTCTGGGTGGGGCGCGGGCTGTCCGTGGAGGTGGAACTTTGCCACACAGGAAGCTGATGAGGTCCTCCCGCCTGATAGTTCTTCTGCGTTTCTTTACCCATGCAATCACATCCTTATTCCTGCGCTGGTAGCCTAAGTGGATGCCCAGGTCATAGCTACGTTGGCGGGCCTCCATACTCTCTGATGACACAAAAGGACAAATGTTTTTAGTAAACCTGGACACGACACCCACAGTTCATCTGCACCCACCTCATTTACATACAGTCATATTGAACACAAGCAAAACAGATGGGGCCATAAGATGGGTAATAGTCAAAGTTACTTATTACTTGCCTTTGTACAGGTTAGTGACAGCTGTGGCTGCATTCTGGAAGGGCACCCAGAGAGAGAGGCCTTGCTGCTGACACACTCGATCTGTAAATTAATGAAGTTAACCAGATGGTGATGATAACTTTACAGTGACACTGTTACTAAATGAACTCCTTATGTATGCCCAAAGAGAAAACAAGAGCTGCTGGGTGGCGTCATCAGAGGCGTGTATCTTCAAACTTGACAAAACGAATACCAATGAAGTGTATACATGAAGCACAGAGATCTGAAGGGAAAAAAACACTTAACTCCAGCTAAGATGCCAAGTACAAAGGTTCAGGGCCTGTGCAGTACTCTGCTACCAATCATCCTCTCAGTTCAATTAGACCGCAAATCCTTACATCTAAGCTGCAGGGGCTGTCCATATGGTTTCCTCTACAAATGACTCACTGGCTTGAAATGCTATGAAGATGCAGCTGTGTCTCAGTGTGAACATGCAGTGGCGTACACGAAAGGGGGGACAATGACTGCATTTGACGGGTAGCTGCAAAATAATCCAGCTTTAAGTTAACAGGAGTCTGTCTGGCTCACTGATCAGATCTAACCACCGTGACGTGATGATGATCATTTCCCGTTTCAGTGTGTGCTAATAGCAGAAGCTGCCAGAAAGTTAAATGCAAGCAACGCACTGTCAGGGTAATGTCCAAAACACACAGCAGAGCAGAACCAGACTTAAAGACCATTAACTTTTACATATCCTTTCGCCATTTTGTTCTGGGTATTCACAAGAAATGTAGTCACCAACAAAAGTTCCTTGGTTCATATGTTGGAATAAAACGTGTCTGTGCCGTTACTTAGTAAAAGCCACCACAACACTGCGACAACTAGCTTTCACGGCGTTTGACCGTCAATAAACGAGTTGTTTTCAGTCGGCAAACTCCTCCCTGTTTATCGCCATTTTGACGAGCTGGGTAACTGTTAACGGGTGGACAAAAACATTTCAGTGTGAGCCATATTGTGTCCTAACAGGAAGAATAAATCTGTTGGAAAAAGTAAAAACACACACCGCTATGTTAGCCGGTGTTTTGGGAGCTATTTGGTTTGGCCACTCATTAATCGGTTTAGCCTTGGAGGACTTCTGACAACTCAGGCCACTGTGAGGCAGATTCAGTCCCGCTGTCCCACATTCTGACGCTGAGACCGGCTGTTAGCCGCTGTTCGCATTAGCTTCCGCCAGCTAGCAATCAAAAAAGGGTCACGAAATCGAGAGCCGCAGAATCATCGATTTCATGGACACTTTTAATATTAAATGTGTACGTGTCACCCAACACAACCATGAAACAAACACCGGTAACAACGCTGTGGTTTAACAGCTGCGAATGGCTAACACCGTTAGCCTAGCTAGTGCCCTTTGTGTCTCTCTCCGCCCAGCGTTAACGTTAGCTAGCAGGGTTAGCTTTCATTGGCGTTAACTTGGACAGTTAGCTAGCTTAACTTCAACTTAGATATCTTTGGTACACACCTTTGTAGAGCTGTGCTACCGCGGTAGCAGAGTTCTGGAAGAGATGCCACAGTTTCTGTTGGCTTTGTTCCGTCTCCTCCTCGCTTGGATCACCCTGCTCGGCCTCTGCTAAGCATTGCCGTTCCCACTTGGAGAACCAGTGTTCGGGGCCGTGCTCTTGGATCTCCGCTTCGCCCTCCTCCTTCCTCTCCTCCATAGCTAACGTTAGGCGTTAGCTAGTAGCCTATAAACTAGAGTTCGTGTGAAATGCTGGATTGTTCGGTTTCCGGAAGGACTTCTCTGTCTTTCTCCTGTATTCGGTGTGATGAATACGTTACACGACCCTTACAAGCTAAAGAAAATAAATAAAAAAAAAAAACCCAATTCCCGTTAGAGTCGTACTGTGAACATTTTAATTCCGCCCACACGCCCAGCCTACAACACACCACACTGAAGAACGCGATGACAACACCTAAGAATTTCTGGAATTAACCACGCCCATATCTCGCTAAACTCTAAAGCGATTGGCTGTAGCGATTTTCTAGGCGGTTCTCGGGGCCGAACACGAAGCCTGATTGGACAATGGCACAACAGAGAAAAAGGTCAGAGAAAAACAACGTTGATCCAGCCCAGGAGATTCTTCACAAGTCGTACAGCATTCTGTACAGCAGGGGGCAGCCGTACCATGGAAAGATGGACAACTAAAATACGTGGTCTTCACTACATACTTTTTGTACTTTTGACCTGAGGTTGTTTTCATTATCATTATCCAATTTACCTCAAGTTAGCCAAGTTACCTAAAGTTGTGTGGATCCACAAAGTTCCCTGTGAGTGTGTTTGTTTTCACGCTGTAACCTGTGACACTAACCAACCTGTGACATGACATTTTTTTGCTCCAGCTCCCCGATCACCCTGTATACAGATCAACACTTTTATTAACTTATGTCTAAACATTGGCATCTGTTATGATATGAACTATTATTTATCGTTACATCACAATACTTACTTACTTCACATACACAACTTGTGGTGCCTCTTGGATGCAGTTAGCGCTGCAGTGAGGCTTTGGGGGAAGGATTAATGTCACTATCTTTGCAAGAACAACCACAGTTTTTATGTGCTAAGGATTGAGGGAGTCCAAAGATCATTTGACTCAATTGCAGAAACTTACTGATTACCTGTTGTCTCACCTGTCTCCCTGTCAGACTGCACATGCCTCTGTATCAGACTGTATCTCTCTCCCTCTCTTTCTCTCTCTTCGATCCCCACTGTCTAACTCTCTTTCTCTCACTCTCTGCTGGTAACTCTGCTGCTTCTGAACATGTCTAAGAAGGAGCAGACTGCTTGCAGTGTTGAGGAGTATTTCCAGGAACGAGGGCCAACTGTCACATTCAGCAACTTGCACTACTCTGTTCAAGAGAAGAGGTTCTGCTGCAAGCGAGGTCCTGAAAAACACATCCTCAAAGATGTGAGGTAGGATATGATACTTGTGTATCAGTGTGTATATGTGTCTGTACATTATCACACCATAATATGAAGTTAACAGCATTATCATTGGGAGCATTATCATTGGGAACTGTTTGATAGCAGGCTAGAACCACCTGTGGAATGTGACACTCCTGCTGCTTCTTCACTGTTTTTTCCTGTTTTTATACAAATACTGGATGCACTTCAGCTAATAAGTTATTAGAGTTATCTGTGTGTTATTTTACTGAGAGCGAAGTCAAGCTTAGAGGTTAGCAGAAAATCCAGAAAACATAGTCAGAGATGTTCTGGCATTTCCATTACAAATAAATATTTTTACATGGTATTGTACAGTGAGTTCAATCAAGTAATCAAAGCAAGAGCAACATTCAGAAGGCACCAAATTTTACAAAATTAGAAATTTCAGTTTCACTGATAGAGTGTTTTTTCAATGCTACTTCCTCCTCATAGATAATGTTGAAAATAGAGCAATGAAGATATTTTTCTAAATTATTTTACATCCACTCCTGCATTCTGATGAATGTGGTGGCCTGAAGATGATGTTTTCCGGAGATTCAATGAGTGGTGAAAGATTATCCAATTCTACATTACTATAGAATCAGAAATACAGAAAATATACACTGTGCACACACACACACACACACACACACACACACATATGTGTACATAATATAATAGGGCTTAAAGAAATATTCAAACAATTGTTTTACTAACAAAATACTGTCAGTCATCTTCAGATATAACCCGTGATTGCCTGTCTTTAAAATGTAAGTCTTAAAAGCATAAATGTGTGAACGTTGCATCTTATATCAAACAAGTTAACTTTATCTTTTATAATGGAATTAGACATAAGATTCCTTTATTAATTTAAAGTGTTCTCTGTAAATAATTTTTTCTGAATGGTTTTTGCAGTGGCATCATGAGACCTGGGATGAACGCTATCATGGGCGCTACTGGAAGTGGTAAAACATCGTAAGGAACACGTCCATGTACAGTCAAACACACAGGCGCCATCTAGGTGCACATGTACAACCCCAACCACGTGAATATTAGCATCTTTCTCTTTCTGTCAGACTCTTGGATGTAATCGCAGGCAGGAAAGACCCTGCTGGCCTGCGGCAAGGAAAAGTCTTGGTGGATGGCAAAGTTGTCACGTCTGAACTCAGGCTCAGCTCTGCCTATGTGGTTCAGGTACACAGATACAAACATATAAACACACACACATTACTTGACAGTATTATACTTTGGATTCCTCTGGATAGCCTGTTCTTCATCACCTATTGTGCTTCCAGGACGATATCCTGATGGGCACTCTGTCAGTGAGGGAGAACCTTCTGTTCAGTGCAAACCTGCGTCTCGACCGTCAGCAGCACTCCTCTGCAGACAAAAACAGCAGAGTAGACGCCATCATACAAGACTTGGGCCTAACAGACTGCGCAGACACTAAGGTACCGTGCTACATACACAAGCTCTCTCTCTTTAACAATTGCTGTTGTTTGTTGTTTATATACTTAGTTATATTGTATTTTATTCTAATATATATATTATATAATTTGAATTGTATATTATAATAGATATTATGTAACTATATACTTAGTTATATTTTTAACAATTGCTGCTATTCTATGTTCATATATTTAATTATATTTTTTAAGAACATTCTTTTCTCTTAGTTTTATTCTCATCCTTATTTTTCTTTATTGTATATATTTATTTTATGTGTATGTTTAACCTGCAGCTGCAATAAAAGAATTTCCCAATTGGGATCAATAAAGTTAAGTCCAAGTCTAAGCATACCACTCACTGTATTGGAAAGAGGACCGCAGGGACTTAATCTGACTCAGGCATAAGCAGTCGGTCTTTCTTTAAAATCTTCTCAAGCAAATGTAGAAAGTAGTTCGCTTAGAAGTGTTTTACAAATGAAAATGGATGTTTATTACTTCCCTAACACTGCCCATGTGAAAGAACAGCGTTTGAACTATAATGCACAAATGGAAAATAATACAAATCACTCCTTGAGCTGTGAATGGTTCTTTGTGCTCTGTAATGATGTGCTGTATTTCAGCTGCAACAAAGTCTGTTACTTCACTGAAAAGTGACATATTAGAAGTAAAAAATGCTGACTTTAAAAAACAAGGTGACCAGTTACATTAACAGGTGTGTTTAGCATTTTTTTCCCTTGTTCTTATCTTAGCAGCAGTGTTTTTTATGTGTGTGTGTGTGTGTGTGTGTGTGTGTGTGTGTGTGTGTGTGTGTGTGCGCGTGCATGCGTGCAGATAGGGACCGAGTTTCTGCGTGGTGTATCTGGAGGTGAAAGGAAGAGGTGCAGCATCGGGATGGAGCTCATCACCTCTCCCTCTCTGCTGTTCCTGGACGAGCCGACCACCGGACTGGATTCTAACACTGCAAACTGTATCATCCATCTACTGCACAAGTACGACACAATTACTAATTCATCCCACACAGAGGACGCAAATGACAACTGAAGCATACAATGCTGCTGAAGGTGGTGGGGTCAAACAGTGGGCAACACACTGTTCACTGTCAGTTTTAAGTAACACTGGCTTAGGTTTGAGCAGCCATCTACTGCTGTCTCTCTGTAACAACATGGATGTTAACATATGTCCTTATGTGTGTCCAGCCTGTCCAGAAGAGGAAAGACTGTGATCTTCTCCATCCACCAGCCACGCTACTCCATCTTCAGACAGTTTGACCATCTGACTCTGATGCATAAAGGGGAGGTGGTGTATGCAGGAGCAGCAGACCATGCACTGAACTACTTCACAGATCTCGGTAGGTGTATGTTTACTGTGAAAGGTGTAGGACCTTGACTGGGAATGTGTTAGATATAATATGATGAATCTTTATTTGTGTTCTTTGTAAATTCTAAAATGCCATGTCAGGATATTGTTTTCTTTTATAAGCCTATAAAAGTGAAGTGAAGTGAAGCCTTTATTACAATGTTGCATGTCTTGTGTTGTTTTTTATGTGTGTGTATGTGTGTGTGTGTTTGCGCAGGCTATCAAATTGAACCCCTCGACAACCCTGCTGATTTCTTCATGGATATCACAAATGGAGAGGCAAAATTAAAAGGGGAAACACTTACTGCAGGTGCACTGACACAAAACACACACAGTTCAGGTATATGACACCAACAGAGGCTCTAAGCGTGATCTGTGGGTAAGATCAAGGCAAAGTCAAAGTCAAATTGGGCTAAAATTGGTTGGAAAGTTTTTAGACATCTCGGTTATATTTAGTTTTCTTATTTTAACAGCATTTCAGCAAATATATTTTAAATTGTAGCACATTTATTACAGAACCTGCCACACATTGAAATATAGATAATGAATAACAGATGATTAACTTTCAGCTGAGGCGCTGAGTTTTTTCCACTTGTAAATCGCCAAACGCTGCATAACCAAAAAAAGACTTAATGACTGTCAGAAACAGAGGGTTTTATTATGGTGGTCTGATCTTCAACATCATGATGCTGTGATATAATGGCCATCTCTCTTCCCTTCATAGACTATAAAAACTTGTTGGCAACCAAGTACCGCCAGTCCCACCTATTCCAGAATGTGCTTGAGGAGTTGGACCACGTCAACCAGAGCATCGCTGAAGGGGCTAAAGGTCAAGATGAGGCAGCCAAGTATGCGACCTCTTTCCAGTATCAGGTCAGTCGACTCTGTAATTCAGAAACAGATTAAAAACACATTTTTTATGTTAGAAAACATAACAGTCTGTTTGAGGGAATTATAATCACAGTTGTAATTCATGTCACGGTGAACTGAAACAGAAGTGAGTTTATGATGTTATGTCACAGAAATTAAGGTCTGACAGACTGCTGTTAAGACTGGCGCTTGGCTGCCCGCTGAACGAACCCTTTTTATCATGCCCATAAAAAACAATTACTTTCTGTGTGTGATTGTGTGTGAGACAGATGCGTGTGGTGTGTGGCAGGACAGTGCTGAACACTCTGAGGAACCCTCAGACCTCTTATGCCCAGTTGGCTCTCAACATCTTTTTTGCTGTTCTGGTGGGACTCATTTATTACCAAATGCCCTTAACACTGCCCGAGGGTTACCAGAACAGGTACAGTATGTATAACCTGCAGCATAATAGCCAACCTAGTTTTACCTCAGTGTATCTGCTCTACTTTCACCTCTGCACACTCTTCCTTTTGTAAATGTGTCACATTTTCCTCGAAAATTACAACAGAACTACAAAATGAAAATAAAAGATATAATCACAGATTTTTCTTTAGCTGTTTTCAAGACATTAATAGTACATTATTGCAAGTTAGGCTGGAAAATGCAGTGAGGCAGAAAATGTGAATACCTGTATTTCAGAAAAGGCTGCAAGAGTAATGGCTTGGGCTGTCAAAGCAAGAAAGACGAAGAGATGAAAAATAAGATTTACCTCAGTTTCTTGAGAAAAATGTCAAAGATGGAAGTGCAAGGACATGATGGGTGAATTCAGTTTGACCTGCAGTAAATGAGATAAGAAGATGAGATAAGATGCCGTGATGTCAAGGTGAGGTAGCAACTTTTATGATGTCGTTGTACTCGCATGTTTACGGGGACAAACGTAGGTGAGGGTCACATTTTCTACTCCATCGGAAGAATTGATAATCTGGTACTGTCTCTCTCTCTCGGACAGGTCTGGGGCGTTCTTCTTTCTTATCATCAACATGGTGTTTGGGAATCTCTCTGCAGTTGAACTCTTTATCAATGAAAGAGCGATCTTCATGTGAGTGAAAGATAAAACTTGTACGGGCGAGTGTTGAAGTGCGCATGTATGGACGAGGTGCAGGAGTACGAAGACGCTCGATCCTCAGATACATTTCTGCGGATCGCTTTTTAATACCTTTTAAAGAATAAGGCTGGTGTTATACTACATTTTTCTTATTGTCAGCAAATCCCGTAAAAAGACCAAAACCAACAATGCACCTCTAAAGTCTGACTCAATAATACTTTGAGTATTTTGTGTCTGTGGCACTCAAACCTATGTTCCTACACAAGATATACATGTTTAGAAATAGGCCATAAAGTTAGTTTGTTTTTTTAGGATACATGTTTTCCTTTCCAGCTGAGCAGTTTTTAGGAAATATTAGTAAAAAAGGAGTAAATTGTGTTTTTGTTGGGAACTATTTTCAGCTGCAGATTAATACACACTTGGAGATCTAGTGAGTATTTTCAGTGTATGTGGGATTGAATCAAAATAAACTACAGCGTTCATACTTTAATGCACAGCGGTGGCTCAAAAGTGTGACATGAATCTGTTTGTCATGGATTGAAAAATGTAAATCCTCCACAATCCCGTGCTTCTTGTTCCGTCACGGTGTTTGTATTGATGTGTTTGTTGCAGCCATGAGAACTCCAGTGGCTATTACCGCACTTCTGTCTACTTCCTGTCCAAGATCTTTGCTGATCTCATCCCCAACCGCATCATCCCCATCCTTGTGTTTTCAGCCATCGCCTACTATATGATGGGTAAGTCTCATACATATACGCACACACACTCCTAGAATACACACCACATTGTGTCAGGCAGAGGAGGCCCTGATGCAGCCGCTCGCCAGCAGGTGCTGTTTTATTCATGTCCTTGAAATGACTGTTGTACTCGATCTGCAGTCCTTCAGGACTCGTGCAGAGATCTCCAAATCAAGGAAGTGCAGCTGACTTAGAGGGTGAAAGCAGAAAAGGCAAAATTATGTAGTTGAAGCAGCCCAGAATTCATTCTGCGCAGGCTTGGCTTCATCCCAAAGGGGATTCAAATTTTGAGAAATAAAATCTAGATGAGAGGGAGCCATGTGATTCCAGGTTTGTTTGTCTTCCTAATGTATTCTACCAAGGGGAACCTGCTAAAAGCAACTCTGGATTTGATCAAAACGCTCATTCCTGTTTCATGGAGGATTTTCTGTCTTGTGTCTACCGCTCTTTCAGGGTTGAAGCCTGCCTTTGTGGCCTTCCTGTGCTTTGCCCTGACCATGTCTTTGGTCAGTCTGGCAGGAGTCAGTCTGGCCTTCCTCGTCTCAGCAAGTGTGTCTTCATTTGCCATGGCTAACATCCTCATTGCTCTCCCCTTCGTCTTCATGATGGTGAGACGCTGAGACACACGGCAAACACACACGACAAAGTATGCATGACTGAGATTAAAATGTGTAAGAGATTTAATAGAATTATTTTTCACAGCTGTATTATTCCCTCTCTTCCCACTTCATCCTCCCATTTTAGGTGTTTGGCGGTTATCTTGTCAATCTCAATGCCATGCTCAACTGGCTGTCCTGGCTGAAATGGATCAGTATCTTCAGATATGGATTGAATGTAAGATACAGAACACAGGCAGAGCAAAAGGGTGCAGCCAATGGGGTTGAATTAAGTCTTTATCTGTCGAGAGGAAATCTTTCAGCCCAACCTCTTTGTCTCTCTCAGGCTGCATTCATCAACGAGATGTCAGGGCAGTTATTCCACGGCAACAACACCATGTGAGTGCTGAGAGATGACATAGCCACTTATACAACAATGACCCACACACACACACACACACACACAGATACGCTGAGCATCTCTTGTCTGTGCTGCAGTATCCCAGGGGAGGTGTTTCTGAAAAGCCAGGACATCGACTACTCTGTGTGGGGCTTCTGGCAGAACCACGTGGCTCTGCTGGGAATCATATTGGTCTGCATGTTCCTGGCCTATGTGCAGCTGCGACGAATCAACCGCTGGAAGTGATAACCGTCCATCTGTGCGTCCATCAGCCATGCACTGTGTCTTTATCTTATTTATTTAACAGGCCTCAACTGAAACATATGCGATCATTTGAGGGGAAAAGGATCATAATACGGGAACATGTGTTTGTTTATGTGTGTGCATCAGATGAAATAAGCTATCTATTGTGATTATCGAAATTAATATTTAAGGTCAAATTATTTGTTGAACGTTACACGTGGAATCTCTCTCCCTCACTCACTCACTCACTCACGCTCTCACACATAAACAAACACACGTGTTGTAGCATTTGACTCCCAGGTGGATAAGCTGAGCACTAAGCACACTCGGTCTGTGCACGAGGGAATGTACAGCTACCGCCAGGCCAGCGTCTAAGTCCTTACAAAGCTTCTTACAGTGAGCGAGACAACAATAACAGTCAAGACACAGAACTGTTCCCTTTTTATTAACTCTGTGCAGAACCAGAGAAGAAACTATCTTCATATTTTTAGTGTAATGCACCTTTCTTGTTGCAAACTCTATGCAAATTTAAAAAAATGCTGACACACATCAGCATACAGTACGGGTGTAAATTCGCACATGTTGTAAAACTTTATTACAGGAACAGAAAAAGAGTCACACGTGACAGAAAAGCTTTCCACAGTGAGCCCCTTGACACTTTCATTTTATCAGCTTCAGGGCTGAAAATCTTTTTATTACACACTGTCTGATAGTCACGTATATAATTGACCATCTCTTCACTGAAGCATTATGACGTTTACGCTGAGTCAAATATTCAAACCTGCACTACGGCATTAATTGGAAATATTCGACATGTCTTTTTCATAATTTCATAAATATTTCCCCCCAAAGAGAGCATATTTCTAGTCTTTAGAAAGGTTCAGGTTTGACGAATGTCAGCTGCGCGGCATGAGTTTGAAATACCTGACGTGGACAAACTGTCATTTGGGTTGAACCAAATGTTAACACTGACCATCCGTTTAAATAAGAGCAATAAATTATACTTTTGATCCATTTTCTTGTTTTTTATGTACAATGACATAGACACGCATGTTAAGTTAAACGACAGGGAGTGAGTAGGCATTCTGTGGTTCAGAATGATGACGTTTGCATCCCTCTGTGGAGACCCCGAGCAAGACACGGTTGACCTACCAGCCGCAGGTGTGCTGCTCTGTGCCCGAGCCTCAGTGGTCCAGTCAGTCAGTGAAGTTCTCTTTCCCACTACATTACATGTAATCAGTTTATCCTCCCTGTACACATTGGACGCTCATAAAAAGTAAACCTACAGATTACCAGAAATGTCAGTGTGCTAGAAACTTCATTCATTCCACTTTGTTAGAAAAAAGAGAATCGATGTGTTTCTCACAAAGTCACATTTCAGTGATTCCCTGCACCTGCAGTGCATTGTGACTGAATTAGATTAACTCGAATGTTCTGCGAATAACCCAGTGAGCTGTGATGCTCAAGTTTAAAACAAGTTTAAAAATGTGATCAGTGGCAAAATATGATCTGTGCTTAACCTTTACTTCCCCTCTGACTTGGAGAAGAAGATGGATCAAAACAGCCGGAACAGAACATTTCATGAACTCAGTTCTCTCAGTTTCATAAAAATGTTTTAAACGCTGTCACAGTGGATGAATATCTTATCAGGCCTGGGCCCATTGACTTTCTGATCCTAGAATTATACACAGAGCAAACACAGAGCACCAGAAACACAAGCACATATTCACATAGCAGCTAGACAACACAGAAAGAGAAACTGCAGTTCATCTTCAGCTCAGAGGGTGATACATCGCTGGAGCTGTACTTCTTTAGAAACTTTTCACACTGCTTGCGCTCTTGCTCAGGCTGTGTCCCACTGTCACTGGTGTGTTTTCCAACCCACGGAGCCACTCGGTGCATTTCAGCACCACACGCTCGTCCACACCATAGTCCTCCTCCTCCTCATACTCCACATCATCGTACTTATGGTGCTCGTTCAGAAGTGAGATTTTCACGATGGAGCTGATGTCTCCCAGCTCAGCGTCGCTGCTGTTTTTGGCAGTAGCTCTGCTGTTCGGAGTGCTGTGTCTCTGTGTTGCTGCTTGATGCCTTTTTGAGACCTTTTCCCTCCTGCGCCTGGAATCTGACGCACTTCCAGAAACACCACCTCCGCTTCCTGCATTTCTGGATGCTGAGTGTTGATGCCTCTCACTGTTCCTCCGCTGTAGCAGCAGAACAGCCTCAGGTGTGAGAGTTAGTGTGAAACGGGCCTCCTCCTGATGCCTGGCCCTCGTCTTCACCTCTGGTTCATTCCTTACAGAGCTCTGGATCGTGTGTTTGTGCTGCTCTACCTTAGACAGAGATTCACCCGAGCTGGAGGCTGGAAAGCTGTCTGTTTGTGATGAAGGCAACAATCTGTCCCTTCTCTGTGCGTGCAGCTCTGCACCTTTTGCAGTTGGCAGATGACTCCTGGGTTGGCTTTTCTTCCCCAGCTGCTTGAGGTTTGAAGCCAGTCGCTCCTTCACTGAGCTGCCTTTGTCGTCTCTTTGAACCTTCGTCTTGGCCACAGTAGTTTTAGATGAAGTGTTGTTGATAGGTCTCTCCTTCCCGGTCAGTCCTGACACAGAGCGTGCAATCGACACAGGTGGGATGAATGGCATTTTGGCAACACACAGGATCAAATATGAGAGAAGCTCAGTTTTGCTTTTGAAGTGCGGGAAGAAAAAAGAAGAGCGTACTAAGGAGGAAACCGATTTACTGAGGGGATACTCAGGCGCATCCTCGGCCATGCAGGGGTCAGCAGTGAGTCTCCGCTGATCCACCAGTGCTCATCCACCCTGGAAGGACAGACAACCTGTCAAGGTCTTATACCTGAGCAGCGGGAGGGCGTGGCATGGCATGCCTCAGTAGGCGTGCATGACCTCAGTGGAAGGGAATGAAGGGTTTTGCTGCAACTCAAACGCTCATTACTCTGAGGCTCAAAGATCTAAAATAGACCCACACCTTTAATCCTCTGGTGTCATCAGTGAAGGCACGTTTACTACACACAGTGCAAGTGCACATGCCGGCTTAATCCGCACAGGCTGCTTTGATGACTGCAGAGAAAATGAGGTTGGAATCAGTATCCATGGCAAACATGTAGAATCTGTGGAAACCAAGTCTAAATTAATGTGGAACTTTATTCTTGACTTTGAATAAAGTAGTTTGACAAATTAATAAAGAAATCAAGGTTACACTCAGTAGCTTTTCTCATAGCATCTGACTGCATCTCATGGTGTTCATCAAGTGAATCCTCCAGTTTTCTCTTTTTTAGTGAAAAGATGATTTGGTTGGAGTTATTTATTTCAAGCAAAATATAAATGACTCATGTCCAAGCTTGGCATTTGTTCCTGTTGTGTGCTCTTCTTTTATACGACAGAAAACATTCAGTAAAGATTGCCACAGAAAACATTTATTTGATATGATTTTTTAAAAAAGACATGATTAAAATAGTTAAAAATCCACATGGCATGAGTATCTTTTGTACATTTTATACATTTAAACATATACATCTACATATAAGTTATCCTAACTACCTGCAACAGTCCATCTGAATGTCTGTTACAGTGGAAAAAAAACACATTAACCAGTTGGTAGTTCAGCACGTGTGTTCATTCACAACATGTCTTCCTGTGTATGTGGAGGACCCTTCGACAGCGAGGACAAGTGTGATAGGCGTCCTTGAAATGGTTCACAAATAATGGAATCAGGCAGCATCCAAGCAGCAACCTGTCAGACAGAAATTATACATCAGTCTTTGCCTTTTGAATGTGTGTATCTGTGTGAGTGATAATTCATTTAATCAGATTTAGCTGTTTGAAAGAGTCTCTCCTCACCCGCATAACACAAACACGAGACACATGAGCCACGCGTGAGTCCCGACTCGGTAGGTGACCTGCGTGGTGACCTGAGTCTGACAAAATGGGCACGTTGTCAGAGCTGGAGAGCGACACAGCTCTGTTTCATAGCTCACAAACTTCAGCCTGGGAGTAGATGGAGGGACAGTGGACACTAAAGAGAAGACATGGAAGGATGAAAAAGACTGCTTCTACACTTCACGTAAAGAGCAAATGCAGCAGTACATAGAAGACAGTACCATCCCATGCACTTAGTGTTCATGATTTACACATTTTTTAAATAGTATATGGACAATTAAACACTATTAATGGACAGACAACTCTACAACCAACACCTCCCAACTTAAAATGACTTACTAAAATCTACACTTGAGTATAAAAGGAGAGGACATCTCTGAATTTTGAACAAAGAAAACGTTGACATGTTCAAAATGGAGGCAAACATGGAGTGAGCATGTACCTGGCAGAGGTGATTGAGCTTGGGTGGAGCAGGCAACCCCAGGAGAAAAGGAGAAGGAAGGAGGTGGCGGTGGAGGGCTGAAAGGTGAGTGAATATGGTAGATCCTCACATCGTGCCCTGTGTGACTGTTGTCTGGAAAAGCAAATACACACAAGTTTCTTTTAGCTGTTAAAAATGGGTCCTGTATAACCAAGCAGACTGAAAGGGTATTTTACCTGGTAAGAAGTACGCTGGAGGGGTAGGAAACGGTTCCTCCACCTTTGACCCCATTTAACAATTTGGTGATGTTCCACAAAAAGCGAGAGTGAGGATATGAATGTATTTTGATGTTTTTACAGCCAGCAGCAGCTCATCTGCAGTTCTACCAGGTGTGGTGGAGAGGTACTAATTGAAACCTCTTCTGATTGGTTTAAGAACATATTACCCACAAATCAACAGCAGGATGAGCTTTCAGATGAGGAAGAAGTGATTTGGGGGTAATTTTTTAAAAAGCTGCACTACCTTCCTTATGTTTACTGCAGACATGCATCCCAATTTCACTGACTTCCTTACAACTGTATGGTGCCAATGATAACTCCTATTTACAGTTGCAGGCACCGGAACAGCAGATACGGGTTAAGAACATACACAGAGAGATTAACATTGTTGGGGACCTTTGGGAGAAAATTATCTTGTAGCCCCCTATTAACCCAGGTCCTCCCAGCCTCTCTATTCAAGATGAAATAGTACATAATTACAGGAATGTAAGGACAATATTAATAGATTAAAACAAGATTCTGACAAGGACCCTGACCAAGACAGAGACTCAAGATGAACCTATTAAAGCAGGTCCCATCTGAAGATCTTAATCCTTAATCCCGTAATATACAAACATTTTTTTTCTGTTTGTTTGTAATTTAAATGTATATTCAGACTTTCGCAAACAAAACTACAATCAACTATAAAGGTGTGGCTTTCAGGGCCCCTGGGAATCTGTGGCACTTGTCCACTTGTCGCCTTGATTAGAAATAACTTCTTTCCCTCATCGCACTCATTTCATGCAAGACAGACTCGATGTATAGCAGTGTTGTCCAAGCTATGCGCTAGATAGTGGCGTTTTGTAACCGGTTTGGCCACTTTGGATGTTTCTATTTGGGCCACTAGAGGAGCTCTTTCGTGCTCATCGTAGTTGGTGTGACACTTCGATGTGAACGAGGATTTTCAGTTGAATGTAACAGCTAGCGTGATGACGCTAAGCTAGCTGTCAGCCAGGCATCCACAGGTTTTGCTGCCGAGTTAGCTACCGGATGCTCCCGGTCGTATCCTACTGGCCGTCTTGACATTCCCTCAACATTCCTGGACGAATTCGTGTCGACTGACCAGAGTCCGCGAATTCGGGTCCATTCCTGATTTAACCTTTCCCGTTAGCATAACTCAGCTTACCGGCTAACGAGAGCGCACACTCGGAGAACCGGACTGACGAGGTAATTTAGCATGAGAGCTTGCTTGTGGTGTAGCTATCGTCGGGAGTAAAGGCTTCTCGTCCGAGGAAAAACCGTGGTCTGATACAGAAAAAAGAGGCCTTCTGGCAAACGCGTGGACAGCAACACGTCTATGTATTTCTCAGAAGACCAGTATTTCTGCAAGGCCAATCTAACACCGGCGAACAGTTAGCTTTAGCTAGCAATTTGATTCACTTGCTAGTAACGTTAGTAAGGTATTGCTAGTGTCAATGATTTAACGTTTCCGAGTGAGGCAACTCACCTAGTCACGATAATGTTATAGTCGCTAGCTAATCAAGACAGCTTGACTTCATAAAAGTGGTTAACTTAGCATGCCATGATAAATAAATTCAGACTGTGGTGGAAGTTAGCTGCTAACGTTAGCTAGCCTGGCAATATTATTTTGGCTACGTTAACATAGGCTAGTTGAAGCAGCCTTTCAGTGTTTTGACTGATTGGGTTCAGCTAAAGTATCCACGCTAATGCGGCCAGCTAACAAATGGAATCCGAATTATCTTTGCAATTAAGTTAACAGTTAACTGGCCGTCGCATTTTTAGAAGTGATCAAGGAGAGTTTTTATTATCCACGGTCATCTGCGGAGTTTTAAAGCCCAGAGAGGCTGAGTTCAGTCGAGCTGCTTGCTCAGGATTTCTGTTCTCGCTAGTTGCTAAACTAAGTTTTGCTGTGTGACTTCGCAGAGTTCCACTTAAGGACCACACCCAGACAAGATGTCCCTTCATCAGTTTCTGTTGGAACCCATCACCTGCCACGCGTGGAACCGCGATAGGACACGTAAGGCTCGGATGTTTCCTCCATTATATGAGTACCACTGCTAACTTGCTCAGTGCATACCAGTTAAGAAATTAAATAACTGGTTGCAGTTAATGCCTTTGAAAATAACTGGGTGTAGCATATATTTTGGAGATCAGGATTGCAATTTCAGCCACATAAATAATATTTTTCCACTATCCGTTTTCAGAATTTGTCAACTCTTTCATTGACTTGTCAAGCCTGGTATTTGGCAGATAGCAGAAACTGGTAGAGCTTGTTTGTTATCTGAACTTCCAGCCTGTCAACCAGCTGTTTTTTTTTTTTTTTTTCTTGCAGAAATTGCCATCAGTCCTAATAACCATGAAGTCCATATTTACAAGAAGAGTGGCAACCAGTGGGTTAAGACCCATGAGCTGAAGGAGCACAATGGACACATAACAGGTATTTAATCAGCCTGCTGTAGACAGTTTTTAAAGCTTATTAAGAGTAGGTAGATATTTATTATTATTAATATTTCAGTCATCTTCTGTGTTCATATAGCTACCCATAAACAAATGTGTCTAGAATGGTCATTAACAAGAATTGAAACACATTAAATACACATGTATGATTCTAAATGATCAGTCTTTATAAAAATGTATTCAGCTCTAGAAAGTGTCGTCATAATTCACTTCATGATTATTGCCATGGTTGGTCATTAATTACATAGCCTCTGTTGTGTTGTAGGTATTGACTGGGCTCCCAAAAGTGACCGTATAGTGACATGTGGAGCAGACCGTAATGCCTATGTGTGGTCCCAGAAGGAGGGGGTATGGAAGCCCACACTGGTCATCCTCAGGATCAATCGGGCCGCCACCTTCGTCAAGTGGTCTCCACTGGAGAACAAGTTTGCAGTCGGTAGTGGTGCTCGACTCATCTCTGTCTGCTACTTTGAGTCTGAGAATGACTGGTGAGAGTGTTTGTACAGTTATGACATTTTGCAAATATATGTACTGAAATTTAATACAACAATGGATGGAAGATTATAGCCAAATTGATTATTCTGATTATGTTACTAAATGTTGTAGTTATTTTTGCACTTTAATATACATTATGTTGTCACTTTTTTGTAAGTGCAGCATTGCAGTGAGATGGTGGTATTTTTACCTTAATTTTTGTTCACCTGTGAAAGTCACATTATTTACTAATTTATTACTTTGGGACAAAGCAACAACCCTGAATCTGTACCTGTTTGCCATCACCTGATTTAAAACCAAAGTACTGTGTTGAGTGCAAATGAGTGATATAAATCTGCTGCAAGGCTCGAAAGGTTATCTTTTCTAACACCAACGATAATAAAGCATAGTTCAGTTTTGCTTAACTACACTCACAAATTTTTACCCATTTGAAATATATTGTTGAAACATTGGTATATTAGAAATGTCTTTCCACATTCCATATTAAAGATGTCAGTGCTTTTTCAAATGCTTCAGGTGGGTCAGCAAGCACATCAAGAAGCCAATCCGCTCCACCATCCTCAGTCTGGACTGGCATCCCAACAACATCCTGCTGGCCGCTGGATCCTGTGACTTCAAATGCAGGTGAATGTTGTTAACAGTGAAGCTCATGAGGCAAAGAGATGAAGATTAAATGATTGCAAACCTGCCAACAACCTCTCTTCTTCTTGTGCTTTCTATTCTGTTTTTTTGCTTTTGCTCTCCCCACTTCTCTCTCTCTCTGGCCTCCAGGGTGTTCTCAGCCTACATTAAGGAGGTGGAAGAGAAACCAGGTCCCACACCCTGGGGCAGCAAGATGCCATTTGGGGCAGTGCTAGCAGAATTCGGAGGAGCAGGTTTGTGTCTGTGTCTTTATATGTGACAGTAAAAAACCTCTTATGTATGACTTGCTGTAGGCCTTTGAACTAAACCAGACCTGTCTTGCACTTTGTGTCTGTTAGGTGGAGGGGGTTGGGTCCACTCTGTCTCTTTCTCAGCCTCTGGTAACCGTCTGGCCTGGGTCAGCCATGACAGTACAGTCACTGTGGTGGACAGCTCTAAGACTGCCAGGTATAGTCATTTCTAAGCATAGAGGGATCTTGTGCATGGTTGTAACCAGCAGGTTTCTCAGATGAAATGTGCCTTGAGGAGTTTTTGTGTAAATAAACGTTATATTTACGTTCAGTGTTACTTAGTAAAACACACTGTGTATATCCTTGCCGTCTTAATGAATGTGTTGAATGCATTTCCTTCCTCATAAAACCTTGGCAAAGCAAAAGTATTTTAAATCCTGTATTTACATCCAGTTTTGTAGGCATGCAGTCTTCTTCTACACTGCCTTTGATGGCACATTGCTGCATTTCTTGGCATGTTAACCACCACCCATAGATCGCTGGAAAAGATTAAAACCATTGGCAGGAATGTGTGTCATGTCACGTACGTGTGTTCGCGCACACGAACACCAGATAAACAAATATTGCGATGGGTGCAGGTGTCAGTACACTCACTGTTTGCCAGTTGCAGTGATGAAGGAGACAATGATCTGATGGAAATGCAGAAAATGTTTCCATGTAGAATATAGATGGATGATGACTGAAGTTTCAGCTAATATAAGTCGAAGAAGATAACTTAGAGCTGGACCAGGTGCCTTTTTTGCTTTGACAGCAACTAAAAATGAAAAAGGAGCTAAAAAAAGGAGCTATCCTCTTAACCAAACAGGCAGAGGGGATACAGAGATTACTCTTTTTAGTGAACAGATGAGTATAGAGCAGAAAGTACGTCCCAAGCGGTTTAGTGATGTCCAAAAAATGAGTAACCCCTTTCAAAAAATTAAAATATCCTCCCACACATTCTTCATGCTGAAAAGCAATCCATCACATTAAAAAAGGATATTCACTAAATTAATGGGTTTGTTTGTTGTATGCTGTCTGTTTAAGCTTTTCAAAGGACAATAAAATCAGTTGAATTTCAAGATTATAAATAATTGGAGTGTGTGTTCAGTCCTTCACAGCTGAAGACGGAGTTCCTTCCTCTCCTCAGCGTCATTTTTGTTTCAGAGAACAGTCTAGTAGCTGCGGTAAGAATAAAACACACACTCTAACATATTTCTATGCACAAATATACAGCAAGTAAGGAATGGCGTTTTAAATCCATTGATTGTGTCTTCAGGGCCACGACTGTTGCCCCATGCTGTTCCGTTGCGACGATGGTGGAACGCTGACATTTGTGTCAAAGCTCGACCTCCCCAAGCAGAGCATCCAGAGGAACATCTCTGCCATGGAGCGCTTCAGGAACATGGACAAGCGAGCCACCACCGAGGACCGCAACACTGCCCTGGACACAGTGCACCAGAACAGCATCACGTAAGTCACGCTGATGGGATCAGTGCAGGGCAGTGCATTTTCATTTTAGGATGTTGTTAATGTTTTCTTAGGTTTTTAATTAAACTTGATCAGCGTACACCTGAAGTACAGTGTTTCTCCTCTGTTTAAATGAAGATTTGCCTCTTTTCCTCAACAGTTCATCACCAGCTTGTACTAGTTACATTTTGTTTTGTGTCATCTTCAGTAAAGAGTTTGGTTTAGTAGTTCTCAGCTTACCGACCTTTAAATCACGATGGAGAAAAACTTACACTTATGAGCTCATCTGAATTCAAGCACTGATATAATCAGATCTGTCCACCGTGCCATGTTTTCCAACAATGAACCATTTGGTTTCATGTCAAATGGCAAACCTTTTATGCAGTTTTTGTTTGTTTTGTTTATTATAGGGATTTTGAGACATAGATTTAGTTTTTTCTTGAGGAATAGTTTGACATTTTGGGACACAAGGTCACTCACTTTCTTGCCAGAGTTGGACAAGAAACTTAATTTTGCTTATATCTGTATGGTCAATGTGAAGCTACAGGGAGCAGCTGGTTAGCTTAGCTTAGCACATACACTGGAAGCAAGGGGAAACAGCTATGCGAAGGTAATAAAATCCACCACTGTGTATACATTGTGAGTATTATTTTATCAGACCCTCATGGCGTTATTTTGAAATCCATCATTCTGATTTTCAATTTTCTAACTTCTTCACCCCTTTTAAAACTGCCCATATGTGTCTTCATGTCTGGTCTTTAGCCAAGTGTCTATCTATGAGGGAGACAAAAGGGATTGTCGCAAGTTCTGCACCACAGGCATTGATGGGGCAATGACTATTTGGGACTTCAAGGTACAAATACACAGATCAGCCATCCTCCTCACACACTTGTTTTCTCAGATCAGCTCTAACTCTCTTGTGTGTTTGCCTCCTCAGAGTCTAGAAGCTTCTATCCAGGGTCTCCGCATCATGTGAAGAAATCTTGTGGATGAATGAAGAGACGCTGCGGCCTCACCTCCCCCCCACAGCTCACCCCGTAGTCCTCCCTCCTCTCCCCCTTCCACCTCCCCCCCTCCGCTCCCGCGACGCAGCCAGTAACACACACAACTGACCACCTTATCAAGTGTCTGCTGAAGCACTGATCAGACCATAACACACTCTTGTGAGTGTGTGCAAACACTCTCACCCGCACACTAAAGTACATGCATACACTACACACACACACACACTGAGCTGACGTGTGACATCACTGTTGATTTTTTTTTCTTTTTTGTCTGTTTTTAAAATGAAGGTTAACCAGGTGTCAAAGTGGGAAGGTCCTCTGACACGTATTAAAACGTGACGTGAAATGTGTGTTTTTATGTTCTCTAACCTCCTGTACCAAAAGTTGAACACTAAAAGGTGCGTTTTATCCAAAAGTCAGACTGTATTTCACCACAGATTAACCTCAGCGTGATCTCCGAATATCAATGTTTAGCAGATCGGAGGACGTGATGCTTTACTTCCTGGAGTATGGTGAATATTCTCCAGCAGGTGAAGTCATTGTTTTGATTTGGACCCAGGTTATTGATACTCTGAGGTCACGTTGCTGGTTGGCTGTAGAGAGCTGTACAGGATCTGATGGTGGAGAGAGAAAGCAGCTGTCTAAACTCTGCAGAGTCACGGCTGTCCAGCACTAGGCTCTGTAGCTACTACACTAAAACCACACAAGATGGAGGATTTCTATGTAACTGATCATGAGGTAGACATGAAATAAAGATGAAATACATTTACAGTACGCAAGTCACTTGACTGTTCTCTTCCTTTGTTTTGTGCCCAACACACAGTAACTAGTTAGCCTTCAGTGCATGTGCAGCGCTAGTGTTTGTATTTCTGAAATCTGCAAGCCGTGTTTGTGCTTGTGTGTTTAAAATTTCTCAGGCTGGATGTAGTTGGAGTGTGTTTGCTGTAGATTGGTTAATCCCTGCATTCATGCATTTTCTCAGCGAGAAAGGTTTAATTTCTGAAGTCTAAGATGAAAATGACCGTAGATGCTGTGCACGAAAGCCCTTTAAAGGAACAAAGCTGATTCTTCACAGATGTAGTTGTTGACTCAAAGAAAATGACTGAAACTACACAAGCAGGTAGCTGGAGGAGAAACCCTAAATCTTCAGCAGTGCTTCAGGTTCATACTGTTACACTTCTCAGCAGCCATGTTTTTTTCTTTTTTTTCTTTTTTTTCTATACAGTATTTGTTTATCTTGAGCCATGCTCGCAGCCCCTTTAGGTTGTACTTGGATGCAGCTGTGCTGAGGCTAAATGCTTAAGTAAGCTAGCATTTGCTAACTAGCAGTAAACAGTATAGGTGAGGCTGATGGTTGTTGTTTGTGGTGGTCATGGAAAATTACATTTAAACAAGACTAAGAGTCAGCAGCCAAGCTTGCGGCTATGTGAGGCTGTACTCAGAGGGTTTTTGTGCTAAATGCTAACATCAGCATGCTAACATGCTCACAATGACAATGTTAACATGCTGATGTTCTCCACAAATGAAGTTTTCCATCTTAGTTTGGTCTATTAGCATGCTAACATTTGTTAATTCTAACCCTAAACACAAAGTACAATGATGTTACTGTCATTAGTTTTACAGGTAGGTCAAAAACCAAAGAACTATGAGGTTAAAATGTAAATTTTCCCACAATTTCCATATTTTTTATTATTATTTGCCATGGCCACACACGGATGGTCAAGAGAAAAGTAGAAAAAAGTGAAATGGAAATAAGTGGTTTAAGGATTCTCGTGTCCATTGTAGGCCCTTAGAGAAAAGATGAAAATAAAAAGAGTTGTACAAACTCCCACTCTTCACTTGTCTGCTATGACAAACAAGTTAGAGTTCAGTTTCATTTTTCTGTCCTAAAAACCAGCACTAGCACAGACAGAAAGGTCTCTAACCTAAGTCAACATCCACTGCTGATTTTAAATTTCATGCGCAAAGTGGGAATCTTCCAGGGAAAGCACAGAAACTTGGGAGGTGGGATATCTGAGGGAAATCTAAATAAAATACATGTGGAAAAAAAATTGAAGCAACTAGATTGTGTTGCCAACTTCTCTCCTGACGCCACCCGTTCCTCCCCCCACCTGCAGTTTGCTTTTCTTCCCCTTTTCCTTGTTCCTCTTTCTTTATGCAGAAATACGTCCCTCCCCCTTTTTTCCGTGTCTTTCATGCTTTATAGGTTTTTTTTTTTTTGGCCTCCCCCTCAGTTTCGACCTCCTCCTTCTTGCAGAACATTGTATTCGTGCTCCTCCCTCTCTTCCTAGTTTCACTGGTGCAAAAACCTCAAACTCCTTTCCCTTCTGTTCCTGTTAAAAATGAAGCGTTTGCTCCCATTCTCTCACATTTTTGAAATGTTACACCCATGATCTTTTCTGCCTTGAGCATAAGCCTGCACAAACTTCCTGTATGTCTCCCCCTCTGTGCTTCACTGTACCCTCCTCCACTTCCCCCTCTGACCTCTCCTCCCTCTCTTCAGCTCAGCTTCGCTCTTCCTGAGCTCACTCTGTCGTTAGCGTTCGCGTTGACTGGCCAGAGTCCGCGAGCTGAACACCCTCATCTTTATTTGATCCGCCACCTTCCTCTGCCTCTCCCTGTTCCTCTCTTCTTTCTCTCTCTCCATCTCTGCAGCTATTCACCCATTCATCTCTGTCCAGCCCTCAGGGTAAGTAGCCTAGAAAATATTTAACAGTTGACTGAGTTTGCTTTGACATGTCAGTAATGCACATACACACACACACACACACACACACACTCACACACAAACACACACTTTGTTCGTGTAATACATTTTCAGGAAAAAGCTAAATGTGTGCAACAGGCAGTCCAACCCACACACACTCAGTCAGAGCTCAGAAATGTGGATGTTATTATGTAAAATTAGTGCTTGTGAAATAACTGCCTGTGATGGAGATGTTTGTCTTTATTTCCTGGGTGTGTGCTCTAGCTGTGAAGTTTGATTGCGAGATGTGTGTAACCCCGAACCTGCATCATTCCCCTCATGCCTCTCAAAGTCTGGATTCCATTAAGACAACCTGAGTGTGATAAGCTCAGTGTGTTTTTCTGTGCACAGACGGTTAATATTGGCTGATGGTGTGTTTTACTTCTCAAAGTGCCTCACAGTCTGGACCAACTCTGACTGTCTTGATAAATACTTTTGTAACTTTAATTACAGTTTGTATCTTTGTCGTGTTTTTCTTTCTCTTTCATCTAACAAGAACCTTCAAACTTCTGTTTTTCCAGACTTGACTGTTATCTTCCAGCCCACCACCACTGGTTCCTCACACCACTTCCTGGTCTGTTTCTACCATCCGATTGGCCATGTCGTACTATAGCTTTCTGCTGGAACCAATTAGCTGCCATGCCTGGAATAAAGATCGTACCCGTGAGTCTGCTCGCCTTTTCTGATTGGTCACTTGGGCCTTGTCTTTCAGTCTCCTCATCTCTAAACTGCACACCATTTTAAACACAGACATCATGGAACATCTTGCTTCAACCGGAGTCTACGCCAAAGAACAAATAGTGTAATAGTTGGAGGTTTGTGATTGGCTCCCAGGTGGGAGAAGGTATTTCCTGTTTCCTGTAAGGCTGAGGGTGGCGTCTAGGGGCCTTTCTGAGAGGCTCTTGTGCTCCGTTAGCTCCAGGAAACTAATGCCATATTTGGCTGTTTTGATCAGCGCTTTGGTTTCTGGGCAAAGCGGATGTAATAGGCAGCTGTGGTCAAGTCATCGAGTCATGCAGTTGTAGTTTCACTCAACTTACAAGCTGAACACTTTAGCTGGCTCAGCTTGCAGACTGAACGCTCACAAAAAAAAAAAAAAAAAAGCACACTGAAGCACCCACACTGCTGCTCTCAGACAAACACTACTTCTGACTCATCTGCTGACTAAAACATGTGCACAGTTTGCTACATTATGGGAAGGAAGGCCGCAGTTCTCGCACATTGTCTATTTAAAGATACCATGTGTCTGTGTGCTGCCTGCAGGCAGATACATACTGTATTTCTCTAGTTTCTTCTGTTCTCATGCACCCAGTCAGCTGCTCTGCGTTCCACTTCGCTTCGTCAGTCACTCTCTACTTTGCCCTCACACTGGTGGACTTCCCATTTATATATTCTACTGATTCTCACTGCTTTCTCTGCTGATGCACGTTGAACCTAAATGTGATTTTGTGCTTCAGAGATCGCCTTGTGTCCCAACAACCACGAGGTCCACATCTACAAGAAAGATGGTACCAAGTGGAGCAAGATCCACGAGCTGAAGGAGCACAATGGGCAGGTGACAGGTGAGACACAGCAATGCATTTCCTGTCTGCACATACTGTTCAATCCATGTCTTTTAAAACTCCAGCTGTCCTGCCCAGAAGTACCTAATAAACAAAGCAGAAGATTTAAAGGAATAGTTCCACATTTTGAGAAATACACTTATTTGCTTTGTTGTTGAGGTAGATGAGAACATCTGTATCACTTTCTGTCTGTATGAAGCTGCAGCCAGCAGCCTGTTAGCTTAGCTTAGCACAAATACTGGCCTGCCTCTGTTCAACAGTAATAAAATCCACCTACCAGCATGTTTATAGCTGACCAGTGAACATGCACATCTCGTTTGTTTAATCCGTAAATCCAAAGCACACATTGTGCTTTTATGTTGGTTAAGTACTGAATTATTTCTGACGAGCCACCGTGACTTCCGGAGTCACAGCAAGACTCCAGACTGCTGATGTCCCATTTCTGGTATTTGTGATAATAATAATAATAATAATAATAATAATAATAATAGTAATAATAATAATAACGTTTATTTGTAGAACACTTTTCATACAGGAATCACAGCTCAAAGTGCTTTACAAGAAAGAAATCACATGTACCAAGTGAGTGCTTTACATAGAAAAGACAGGACGGACAAGAATGTATGTAAAATAAGGTAAAATCCACTTGATAATGATGATAAGGATGAAAGTAAAAATAGAGACAATGCATAAAACCAATAAAATATCACATAATAATCACAATAAAATATTAAAATATAGGTAAAGATAGAGTAAGGATGGAAATAAAAACAAGGATTGAGCATCAAATCGCAGGATAAAATAATAAAATAAAGGTTAAAATTGATTACATAGAATGCATAAAATCAAATAAAATACAACATTTCAACAGAAGTGCAGCAGTGCATAAGTGTGAGGCAAAGCACAAACGTTTTAGATCTATATCAGAAACCAATAGCTGGTTAATTAAATGCTTAATTGATTAAATGCTTAATTTAAATATATATCATTAATTTGAATATATTGAGCACAGAGGTAAAGGATCAATAAGAGGTTCTCTCTCCGGCAGGTATTGACTGGGCTCCAGAGAGTAACCGCATAGTTACTTGCGGAGCGGACCGTAATGCCTATGTGTGGACCCTAAAAGAGGGCACGTGGAAGCCCACCCTGGTCATCCTCAGGATCAACCGCGCTGCTCGATGTGTGAAGTGGTCGCCCCGAGAGAACAAGTTTGCCGTTGGCAGCGGCTCACGCCTCATCTCTATCTGCTACTTTGAGCAGGAAAACGACTGGTGAGGTTTTAGAGGATGGCTTCCAGCCCCTAATTTACACGAAAGGCTGCATTTGATTGCTATGAACCATACATAAGGAGACTCCAGCATGCTGTGTTGTCCCCTGTAGGTGGGTGTGTAAGCACATCAAGAAGCCGATCCGCTCCACCATCCTCAGTCTGGACTGGCATCCCAACAATGTCCTGCTGGCTGCTGGATCCTGTGACTTCAAATGCAGGTAACGGCGAATCAGATGAGGTCATAAATATAAAGTAGGCTTTACTACTAACATAATCAAAATCTAAAGTCCAAGCATACCTTCAATCATCCTACAAACACTGTCGCCACTTCATATGCTTTTAGCTGATTTTCATAAAGATGAACAAAAGAGGTTAAAGACTGCAAAGAATGAATTATGATTAAAATTTGCCTGTTCCTCCCAGTATAAATCAGCCATTGTTTTCATCCTCTCGTCCTCCTCGTCCTCCTCCTCATCTCTTCCTCATGTCTTATTCACATCCCGACCCCTCTCGCCAACAGAGTGTTCTCAGCCTACATTAAGGAAGTGGAGGAGAAGCCCGGCCCCACTCCCTGGGGCAGCAAGATGCCATTCGGGGAGATGCTGTTTGAGTCTGGAGGATCTGGAGCAGGTCAGGCTTTGGGCGGAGGCGGTGGGTGGGTGCACAGCGTGTGCTTCTCGCACTCCGGCAACCGCCTGGCCTGGACCTCCCATGACTCCACTGTGTCTGTCGCAGAGGGAGGCAAGACCGGCACGTAAGAGAGGGCTGTGCAGCATATTTGTGTGTTTGTGTGTGTGTGTGCGCACTCTGACCTTTGCTATGACTCCACAGGGTGAGCAGTCTGAGCTCTGAGACACTTCCTCTGCTGTGTGTCACCTTCATCACTGAGAACAGCCTAGTAGCAGCTGTGAGTATTCAGTGCATATCTGAACATCTTCAGCTGTTAATTAACCAGATTATTTTATGTTATTCACATTGTAAAGTTATCTTTGCTCACAGACGAGATCAGCTATCCCAATACTTCTGTCCTCATATCTCTTTTGCTGAACAGTGCCCCCTGTGGCCACAAATAGAAATAACAAGATGATGTCAAACTGAATTTCTTTTTATTTTCCGACACAGTATTTAATCAGTTGCTTTAAAATCATTAATGAAGCATCCTGGCGGCCCAGGAGTTTAACTTCCTTCACATGCATTTTTAGGGGATTGACTATCCAACAAAGGCAAAAATGCTGGAAAAAACTTTCTAATTAGAAAAAGACATCATCATTAGGGCACATTTGACCATCTATAACATGCCAATAATTGGTGTAACAGTAACGATACACAGTTACACAGCAGCAATATGAATCTAAAGTTAGCTAAATAAGGCTAACAAATGTAAGCTGCCATGCTGGTCATACAAGAAAAAGCATGAGTAGCAGAAAAACCTGAGTGTATTTTACAAAAAGTGTGTTTTATTGCTTGTGAATTACATTTTCATTGGTAAAAGAAATCTTTAAAAAGACGCAGATTCTCGTTTTAAAGCCACTTTGCGTACGGCTTGAACTTTTTGACTTTGGCGCCTCCCAGTGGTAGGACTTAAAAAAACATTCTGACAGATGGAGACAAGCAAAAGCCATCAAAGTCATTAAAAAGATTCTGCACATGTTGGTGTTGAGCTTTTTAGCTAAATCTTGAGAGACCAAAAGCGCAACGGATGTCTGCTCTCATTTAATGATATTACATCCATATGGTGCCTTCCTGACTGCACCCTCATGTGTTTCTGCTCCTGCAGGGCCATGACTGTTACCCGGTGCTGTTTGTGTACGACAGCGCCAAAGGCTGCTTGACATTTGGTGGCAAGCTGGACGTTCCTAAGCAGGCGGCCCAGAAGGGCATCAGTGCCAGGGAACGCTTCCAGAACCTGGACCGTCGGGCTTCAGAGACCCAGAGCACCGATAAGGACCTGACCACCCTGCACAAGAACAGCATCAGGTAACGGGAGGAAATAATATACGAGTTTTGGATCTGGACCGTACATCAAGCTGTTTTGAGAGCTTTGAATGAGGTGTGTATTTCTGAATCAAGAGTAGGTGAGATCTGACTCTGAGATCTGGAAATATTGAACTCCTCAAAGTCAGCAGTGGCTCCTGATTTTCACATACACACACAAAATAATTTCTAATTTTGAGGCGCCTTCAGAGTTTGACTTGTCTTGAACAATATTTCAGTGAAATCTCAGTGCTGGAAGGAGGAAGAAACCAGTGCACCAAGTTCTGCACCACCGGCATGGATGGAGGGATGGGCATCTGGGATGTCAAGGTAACACACACGCGCACACACACACAAACACATTGTGCACAGATTAAACAAGCTGTGTGGTATCTTGTTGACATGATGTTTTTTTGATGATTTTTTTGAGTATTTCACACTTTTTTTTCAGACTCTGGAGTCTGCAATGAAGAACCTGAAGATAGTCTGAGTTGAAGTTTACATTACATGCACAAAGTATGTTAGCTTCTGGAGATATGAAGGAAACTGCTGCCTTATTACACAAAGCTTCCTGGCCATATTTTAATCAGGTATTTTTTTTATATACAAGTTAAACGATCAGACTCGGGTTAAACAGTGTTTGTAATCCCTCTGAAGCTCTTTGCTGAGCTTGTTAAACTCAACACTGTATGCAGAGGGACTGACCGGAGGTCTGCAAGCGGTACTTAATGAGTTAGATTAGTATAATCACAGAGAGCTCAGTCTGAGCTGAATGCTTAAAGCAGGAATTTTATATTAACCATGATGAAAGGCTACAGTATTTGTTAAAGCTTATGCTGGTCATAATATGCATTTAATAAATGATTGCTGTTACAGTGCTTCACAATGCTTGGATCATTAGAGGCGTGTGTTTGTGTGTGTGTTTGTCATTGTTTTGGGAAATCTGAGGAAGTTGAATGTGACAGATCATTCTTGACATTAGAATTAGCTGCTGAGAAACCATCCAATTTCCAGGTTCAGCCGCTTGTTCGCTGCTGAGATGCTCAAGAGTCACATAAAGTTTGAGCTGATGAGGACCATGTGGTACAGTCGAAGGCTCAAAGTGTGGGAGTTTACAGTGTGTTTTGTCAACCTGAGAAAGGGGATTCACACAGAAATGACACATGGAGGGCTTTGAAGGTTGGTTTTGATGTTTTCTCACCATCGTTCAATTTGACTGCTTTTAGGCAAAAATTAAAAAACAGTAATAAAGAGATTAAGCACAAGAATTATATCCTAGTAGTGTGGAGGCGGCTTTGGAACAGCAATTAGTCCGTCTTGTGGGAAGGTTCATTTACATAAAATGTAATAGAACAGTTAATGAACGAAATGAGAAAGAAATAAAAGTAAGACATTTCCACAGGCTTCGTTGGTGGCTTGTCAAAGATGTGGGTGGGATTGGTGTAATGTGGACCCATGATGTCAGTATTTCATTTTTTCCTGTTTTTCAAAAATACTTTTTACCAAGTAACACAAGAAACATACAGAGTATACATAAAGAGACAAGACCCCTGCTGAACACTTAATTGTTCCAGCTTCTCAAATGTGAGGATTTGCTGTTTTCCCTTTTAATTATTTTAATAATTTTACCTTATCTTCAATCATTTTCTGGTTTGAACCATTGGTTGGACAAAAGACCCATCGTGAAGATGTCATTTTATTAATTGTGATGGCATTTTTTACAAGCTGATCAATCGAAAGGATGATCAGCGGATTAATCCATAATGTAAACAATCATTTGTTGCAGCCTCCTCAGTCTATAACAGTAAAATATTGCTTTTACATTAATGAATGAGTAATAATGATCTAATAATATATAATATTAGTCTATAACAGTCACAGAGGACATTTTTCTTACTTTCGTACTTTTACTTTAAATACTTGTAACATTTTTAGTGCAGGACTTGAACTTGTAACAGAGTATTTTCACAGTGTTGTGTTAGTACTTTTACTTCAGTCAATGATTGGAACACTTCATCCACCACTGTTCAATAGAACCTAACTGCCTTGTAAAAACCCCAGTTTTTCAAAGTCCACACCTCAAGTTTTCAAGAACTTTCTGTTAAAAAGTTGGTCTTCACACCCAACTGAGATAACCCTGATGACATCACCATGACATCATCAGGGTACTAACCATGGCTTGTGAATTAACCAGCCAGTCTTTGCTGAACACAATAATGAAGCATATATATATCATCATCATCAGCATATTATTATTATTATTATTATTATTATTATTATTATTTCATCAACGAGCCGCCAAGTCCACGCCTGCAGCTCCACCTAGAGGTAGAACCGGGAACAGGAGCGCATCGCCACAGATAAGCACAGCCATGAATCAGTCCCTCAGAAAATGATGTGGCAGCCGTCAGTGATGAAAAACAGCCCTCCTGGTCGAGTCGTGATGAGGTGAACCGGCGGCAGGAGCGCCAGCGGAGAGAGTGAGAGAGACAGAGAGACAAAGAGAGGGAGAGAGAGAGGAGGGAGACCACCAACATCAGCACCACCGCCGAGCAGGAGAAAGCGGCTGTCTCCTCAGAGACCATCCCCGACGCCCACACTTCCGGACTGGAGCCCCTGGAGGCAGCTGGGTCGGGATGCATCCGTCTCCCGGTGCTGCTTGAGATGAGGACAAGACGACGACGTGTTCCCGGTGAAACGGCGATGTTCATTCCGTTATATTAGAGGCTGCCCGTCACAAGCTGAGCAGAAGTGATCGGACCGCGGCGGCCGCCACACTCAGAGGGGATTCAGGCTTTAGCCGTACTGTCTGTCTGCTGTCAACTGTTGCTGATTCCCACTGTAAATGAATCTTGTAAGGTGAGTGAAACCATTTCATCTCACATTTTATCGGCATCAGAAGCTGCTGGTGAATTTGAATTGTTTATCACGTCGATGCCTGACTGATTTTAATGCTGCTGCTGCTGCTGATGATGATGATGATGATGATGATGAGGATGAGGTTGCTCATGATGGAAGGATGAGCCATTAAAAAAGTCAACATATTTTTGAACTGATGATGTATAATCATGTAGACTCGGGTTTATTTGCTTGACAAGCATTATTACTAGCACACACACACTTGCCACTCTCCTCCTCCTCCACCTCCTCCTCATCATCATCATCATCTCCCTGTGCACTGTCTTTCTTGAAACACACAGCAGGCCAAACACATATCATGTCTTCCACTTCAATTTTTATTCATATTTGGACTTGAGACATGAGAGCCCATTGGGTCGGGGTCGAGGCCATGGGGGGGGGGGGGTAGGAAGGGGTCACACGGAGCAGAGCAGGGCTGCAGCTGACAGTGATTTGCATGAGAGTGCTTCCTTCATCTTCTAATTTGTAAAATGCCAGAAACTAGTTCTGTCCATCACAACTTCTCTTAAAATAAATAAAACAGCCCAGAGCTCAAAGATATTCAGATTCCAGTGATATAAAACAGAGAAATGAGCAAATCCTCCTATTGATGGGGCCTCTTAAACCCAAATGTCTTCTGCTCATGAGCAAAATGAGCTTATGTAGGCTACTTAAAATCAGATCTGGAAAACTCATTGAATATGATACCAGTTATGATACAAGTAGACAGCATCCATATTTTAGCTGCTTTAAGAATATGAGATCAATGGAGAAGGTGATTGTGTTTGTTGTTTTGCAGAAAAATGTGAAAATCCTTGCTTTGTTTGGGCAGCAGTCCTGTTTTCATTTATTCACATCTTTATTTCAGAGCTGAAACAACTGATGAAATGATTGGGGATCAGAAAATTCATCCTTGACCGTTACAGTTGTTTGTTGTTGCTTCACGGGGCTGCAACTAATGTGTGTTTTCACTATCCAATTCATTCATCTTTAAAACATCAGACAATGAAAAATGCCAGCCACAATGTCCCAGAGCACAAGGTGACATCTTCAAAGTGCTTTTCTTGTCCGACCGCCAGCTGTTAAGAACCCAAATATATTTAATTTATAGTGATATAACACAGAGGAAAGCAGTAAACCTTGTCATTTAAAAAGCTGGAATCAAGGGATATTTGGCATTTTTGCTTGATGAATAACTTAAACAATTAATTTATTATTGTTGCAGATTAACTTTCTGTCACTCAACTTTTCAATTATTTAACTACTGTTTGTGTTTTCCTTCCTTTTATTCCAGTATATATACTTACACAAAGAGCAAAACTTGCTTGACCACATAATATGCTGTATATTAATTTAATGTTCACCATTAACTGGACTGAGGCTGTGGTCTTCATGGTTCAATAGGACAGCTGAGGCGCTCCTTCTGTCCGTCCTGCTGTCATTTGAGAAGAGTTATCATGATGTTTCCGCAGCTCTGCTCCTCTCTGTCCAGTTAGTGTGTCTCTCTGCTTGGCCTCTGGCCTGGTGATTATCAGCCAGCTTGATAAAGTCATTAATGACCCAGCCAAGCCTGCTGGGCCTGGCACTGACACACACACACACACACACACACACACACACACACAGAGTCAGTCAGACAGTGTGAGGCCAGTGTTGGAAGGAAAGCCTTTTTATTTGGGACAGGACGGTGTGTTTCTGGGCTGTGACAGTTAGTATTAATAACTCTAAATGAGTGTCACTCCAAAAACAGCTGCTTAAGGAACGGGAGCGTAATGTCGAAGAAAGAGAAACGAAAGGATGAGGCATGTTGGTTAAGATGTGTTTCTGAGGTGGATTTTGAGCCTCCTATCGTCGCTGTTTCAGTTTAATTTCTTGTAGCTCAGTACCAACAGAAGGATCAGGAGTGTTATATGTATGATTTAAAAAGGTTTGAGGTGAGTGTAGGTGGAAAACATTATGTTCTACTGTTTCACATTGCTGTTTTAAGGGTAATATCACTCCACTTGGACTGCAGGCAGTTTTATCTTTTTCCCTTAGGAGATGGCACATAAACGCTCAGTTAATGGACGCACAGTATATCTGTGTGGATGAGCCCATTCTGTGTTTTACTGTCAGCATTTCTACTTTTGGCTAGAAAGGTTTGAAAAAATTAAGTATACACAAAAAGTCATATGTATTAATTTTTAATTTGAGTGGTATTCCCTTTGATGGCCGCCGCCTTCCCATTTTGACTCCCACCAATCTTAGAACAATGTGTGTGCGTGGGTGAATCTGTGTGTGTGTTTGTGTGTGTGTGTGTGTGTGTGAGACAGAGACATCGCTAAATCTAGGTCTCTTATGAAATCTGGCTCTGCAAGACGCAGCATAAAGCAGGGAGGGGTTGTGGTTTGTAAGTGTGTGTGTCTTGTGTGTGTCTTGTGTGTCTGTGTGGACGTCTCGGTCCATTTGCCTTCTTGCGTGTTAATTTAATCATCGGGAAGCAGAGAGGAGACATGCTCGGGGAATGGCAGAGGGAGATGGAAGAGATGAGGAAAGAAAGATGAAAGGAACGAGGAGTTTTCTGGCGTGGAAAAAAAAAGACAATCCCTGCTCGGTGGTTTCCATGACAACAGTGACATCACTGATGGAGAGCAGTTTGGGTTCCCGTGGAAATCGTTCGGCTTCAAACGAATAGGTTTGAGTTACGTGTGTGTGTGTGTGTGTGTGTGTGTGTGTGTGTGTGTGTGTGTGAACTGTTTATGAGAGAGATCACCAGCACGAGCCTCTGCTTCAGTCGGCCTGTGGTTACCCACTGTTGCCAGGCAACAGCAGCCATGGCAACAAGTTGAAGCAGGATCTAGCGTTGCTAAGCAAAAGGACAGGATGGGGTGAAATTTTAGGAGAAAGAAATGAACACACACGTTCCAGATGCTCCACGGGGTTTTCAGACATTTTAGCGCGACGTGCATTTGAAGGCAGACGTCAGTAATGGTGTACGTGTTTGTTTTATTCTTGTTATTTTCACCTCTGCTGGTGTCGCATCGTCGCACGCAGCCTAAACTAACGTCTCACTGCAGGTTTTAGTGGAGTGTGTGACATTAAATCTGTTCATTTGTGATGCTTCCAGGTTTATGAACAACCGCGTTCCTCCTAACAAGAGATACCAGCCCACAGAATATGAGCATGCTGCCAACTGTGCCACGCATGCGGTGAATGCACACACAAACACACACACACACACACACGCACACACACCGCAGAGAGATCATTAACGTGAACACAGAGATGAAATGACACACTCAGTGAAAATGGAAAAACATCCAGCGGTCTTACATAACAGATAAATGAGAGGCACCTCCAGATTTTCTTTAAACTAACACCTACATCATGCATCAGATGTCAGTTTATTCTGCACGTTCGTCTGTGTGTGTCTCATGTTTCATTTACTTTATGAATTCATTTAGTTATGGATAATCCCCAGCCTGCTGGGCAGCTCGTTGTTGCACTTCCAGTCGGAGGATCAATGGGAGCGACTTTCAGCCTGGGTGTACGGGGCGGGGCTCAGCTCGCTCTTCATCATCTCCACCCTGTTCCACACTGTGGCCTGGAAGAAGAGCCACCTACGGTACACACACACACTTTTCAACACAGTATTTGGATGGTTTGTTCCCCTGCAGATGATGAATATGGTTAAAATACATAAGAGGACTACGTTGTCCCTTGTTGCTGCAGAGACTGAACTGAAGTTCTTTGGTGTCTGCTGTCCGTCCTCTCACAGATTCACATTGGAACAAATGTATATCCCTATACTCCAGATTTGGTTTTGTGATCTCAAACACACTGATGCTGCATGTATAAACAGTGTCACTCAGTTGTCATGAGGCTGTTTGGTCTCTCTCTTCAGGTCTGTGGAGCACTGTTTCCACATGTGTGACAGGATGGTGATCTATTTCTTCATTGCTGCCTCCTACGCCCCGTGGTAAACAAACTAGCCTGCTACGTGTGCATGTCTGTGTCTGTGTCTATATATGTGGGGAGATTTGTATATACACTTGTTTGTGTTCATGCTTTTTCAGGCTGAACCTTCGGGAGCTTGGTCCCTGGGCGTGTCACATGCGCTGGTTGGTGTGGGTCATGGCCTCTTTTGGAACCACCTACGTCTTCTTCTTCCACGAGAGGTCAGTTTGTGCATTTAATCTAATCCAGTGTTCCACTGTTGTCACACAATAATCTCAACTCAAAGGTCCATTTACTAGTGCAGGGATGCACCAGTCTGAGTTTGTCTTGCCCAGATAGCCCTTTGTTCCCTGAAATTTTAAATCTTTAAACCTATCCTTGTGGAAATGGTTTAGATGTGTGTAATAAAATGCATTTCATTCATTCAAAGTTTCAAAACTACATCTGGACAAAAAGTGCAGGAAATGTCTAAATCTAGACATCTCTAAATCTTTTTGGTAGCACTAGTTGTTTTCATAGTAAAGGCCTATTTAGAGGCCACTGCCCTCACATTAAAATGTATTTATTTTGAAGGACATGCAGGAAGTGGCGAAGTATTAGAGGTAGCTTTACACCACAGACTGTATAAAACAATGAACGTAGTGTCCATGATGTCATCCAGAGGTGCCTGTGAAGCTCAGTGACAGTGGCTCCACCCAGCTAATCCATAACTGTGCAAAGAGGTGGAGCATGGGTGGAGCTGAGGTGGAAGCCTGGTTGGTTAGTTGAAATTATTTTGGCCTGGATCATCCTCCATGCTGACATATTGCTTTCTGGATCAGGTATAAGATCATGGAGCTGATCTGCTATACGGTGATGGGAGTTTTTCCTGCCTTGGTCATCCTCTCAATGGTGAGTACACACATATTCTCACCTACAGTCTTCACGTTTTTTCACTGATGTGATGTCTTCAAAACTTAAACGTACTTCTGCTTCTTCCCAGCCGGAGCAGTCGGGGTTGGGTGAGCTGTTGGTGGGCGGAGCGTGCTACTGTCTGGGGATGGTCTTTTTCAAAAGTGATGGCATTGTCCCATTTGCTCACGCCATTTGGCACCTGTTTGTAGCTATGGGAGCAGCCATACACTACTACGCCATCTGGAAGTACCTCTATGCTCAGCCACCCAATCAGGTCCAGACCTCCAGATGACATCAGCGCTGACCTCACAAGAAGTAGCTCCAGTGTTTGAGCAACTTCAAGGGGATGATGTGAGCTGTGTCCCAATTCAGGCGGTGCCTCCTTTGGAAAGCAAGTAGGCTGAAGTAGGCTCACATAAGACAGCGTAGCCTTATAATAGCAAAGATTAATGTTGCATTCAGGTGATCCTCAGCTCGTAAAGTGACACAAATCCATGTTCGTCACCAGGAAGTGAGACCCAAACGGCCAACAATGTTGTAACAAAAGTCCACAGTCATGCTAGGTGCCCTGTGAGGCTGTGCTTAAATATCCATACAGATCTAATTTGATGGAAACCTAATCCAGCAGTTGTAGAAAGATTTCATTTAAAATCACAAATGTGAAGCTCATGGTAACAATAGTGATTTGGGGGTTAATAAAAGTCATTAAGATATATCATCTGGGAACCATGAATGTACAAACTTTTGCGCAAATCCATGTGGTAGATTTCACTGGATAAGTAAAACCTGTGGTGGCCCAAGAAGAATTCAATTCATCCTCAGGGCACCATGATAAACATCTCCACAGCACTTAAAGGACCAGCGTGTAGGATTTAGTGCCATCTAGTGGTGAGGCTACATATTGCAACCAGCTAAACACCCCTCGTCTCGCCTTCCCCTACAGTGGCCGCTAATAACGGAAAAACACGAAAGGCTCTCTCTAGAGCCAGTGTTTGGTTTGTCCATTCTGGGCCACTGTAGAAATATGGTGGCCTCTGTGGAAGTTGACCCACACGGTCTATCGATATAAAGAGCTCATTGTAAGATTATGAAAACCCAATTCTTATTTTCAGGTGATTTTACACTAATGAAGACATAACTGTGAATATTATATTCCATTTCTGACAATTGGGCCCCCAAAATCCCACAAACTGGATCTTTACATTTATCTTCGACATGCTGTGATAGCTTGAACAAACAGTGGACCTTTTGCTTGTCCTCCATTGTTTACATCCTGCACTGGCTTTCTTGTGGCTTACCTGGTAAAGATGATGTGATTTTGTGATGCCTCCCGACTTTATGAGTTGATGAGGACCTTTGAACGCACCATTAAGCAACAGCCCGGCATGCAGTGGATTGGAGGATTCTGTAGTGAATACAGGAAATAATACACCAGTTTGGAGGAGACTTGTACTGAGACACCCTTTCAGCCTGTGATAACTGTGGACTTCAAAGGAGGCAGCCTGTTAAGTGGGACAAAGCTTTTGTTTTTACTAGCCCAGTTCATTTTCAAGTTATTTTTCAGGAATTTTGGTTTCATTCCAATGATCAGGGGTTAAAATACTATTCTTTGAGATTTCTCTCTACGTGGTGCACGACCAGATTCAGTGTTCAGAAGCTGAATTGAAGGCATTGTCTTATTGTCAAAGGGAGGACAATGTTTACAATTAGCTGACTCAACTATCATAATTTGTTTTAGGACATTATTTAAAATATTATTGTCATCATTAACAGGAGATGTTGTTTATGGTTTGATAATATTTAGGAGGTTGCAACATCAGTAATTTACTATTCCAATTCAGAGCGTTAGATAGTATTATTACTGTTACTGCTATTAGTTGTGCTATCTACACTGTAGGACATATATGGTTTAGCAGCGGTTGTTTCAGTCGGTGATTTACTGTGATGTCCAAATCAAGCATGACTGTAGAGTGATCTTTTATGTTGAACATACAGATATTCATGGTTTTAGTCTTGGAGACTTTACCTGTGTGCTTCCACATTTATCAGGCTCTACACAGTAGATGATCAAGCTTAAGTACTGAATTCTAATAGTTTACTAATGTTGTTTAGGTTTAGTAAGTGAAGATGTCATCAGTGCGATTTCTACAGTATATATTTATCAATGACGTACAGTACGTGTTGACTTCATCTATATTTTCTTCTAATGTACTTATAGTATCAGCTGATTATCTTCATCATCTTCAACCTAATGAATGGGACCCATTTGATAGAGTTTGTCAAAGTTACATGGTTGAACCTCAGACAGGTTCTGATTCAGCACTGCCAGAAGACTGACTTACTGCCACTACCGATAGCACACTACTACCATATACATCTCACACTTGAAAGGAAACTGAAGCTATAGTATTGTTGAACAATCTGGCCCAATATTAAGGCATCTCAGGTGTGTGTGCGTGTACCTGTGTGTGTATGCTTGTGTGTGTGTGTGTGTGTGTGTGTGTGTGTGTGTGTGTGTGTGTTTGTGTGTATCTTATACTATCTGACTCCCATGAATCCAAAGCCTCTAATCGGCTGAGTCTATGTTTACACGTGAATGCATGTACCTTGAACACATAAAAAGTATATTTGAAATCTGTATGTACTCTTAGTGTTAAGTTGTATGTGGTGGCACACATCATATTGGACAGGCTTGTATAGTATGATAAGTGTGGCTAGAGGACCAAAAGGTCATACCGTCTAGCTATTCATAGGTGTAAAAGATAATTTTTAAAAACCTCTGCTCCTGTTCAACATCTTCTCACTGCGGTCTGTCTCTCAGGATTTGGATCATTCGGGCTTAAAAGCCTGTGAAGCCACATTCAAGGACCACTAAAGCTGCTCCGGTTGTTCGGGCGCTGTCTGCAGCAAAGAAAAATTTGCATACCGAATCAAATAGCTGTGAAGCTGCTTTCTTTAATGCTGGCACCACTCCATATAGCCTCACTTGCTTACTCACATCCTCAAGTAGGGCAGCAGTCCCTAAAGTTTTCTGCAACCTTTGGGTAACATTTCTAAAGCAACCGAACAGGAGAGAGCTTTAACGCAGATAGAAATCGACATACAGCCACTAGAGATATTACAGCTGCAGATGTGTTTATTATAATAAGGAAATAGAAACGATACCTTGGCTGTAAAATCCACGCAATTTGCATGTAGATTTACATCAAAACACTGTGATAAACACTTATGATGAGATGAATGTGCAAGATTTTTTTTTTCCTTCAAGTCAGTGCAGTAGCTCAAGAGTAAAATGAGGAAGGTAAATTTTGCCTTTTCTTACGATGTTAAGAGGTCATCAGTGGATCCACACCAAAAATGAATCACTTGTTCCTTAGCCTATGGCCAATCTTTACACTTTTTCAAATATATTCTTCTAAATAGCAGACAGACAAAATGCGATCAAGCAAAGGTATTATAGAGCAAATCTCCACATTTTTATCAAAGGATCAGCGGTGCAGGAACTGTCTCATTGGCTGCCTAACTGCCCTGAACAGGCCCTGCATCTCAAATGTGCTTTTATTTCAAACATCATAACGTTCACTCTTCAATTCCTACAGGTTTTTGCAGTTACAACTTACCAACCAGCGCATGAATGCATCATTACATAGTGTAGGGTCCAAAAAGAAAATCATCCAGTGATTAAAAAAAACACCAGAATTCAACCAGATGTAGTCATTATGTCACATGTCTGACCAACAAACACACCAGGGTGAGAAATAATTAACAGTCTTTATTATTATCATTGTTTTTGCTTTTTTCATTGTGTCATTAATAATAATAATGATAAACTTTATTTCTATAGCTCCTTTCATAGAAGAATTGCAGCTCAAAGTGCTTTACAACAAAGAAATCACATGCACCAAGTGCTTCACATCCAAAAAAAACCAAAAAAAAAACAATGAACATAACGTGGGGATAGAAAATTAATGTAAAATAAGATGAAGAATAAAACCTACAGATGAAAACAGAAGCATCAAAGGTCTCCAGGCTCTCCTCTTCCTTTAATAAAATGGCAGTCAGCAATTTGAGACGTAAGAGGCGAGAACTCTGAAAGTATTTCACCATTAGGAAGTATGATGCCAGAACAGATGTACTGTCACAGCTGACTGGGGGTTGCATTTGTCACACTGTGGATATCTCAGTTTGGAATGAAATTCTTCAGATATATTCTCAGATTTAAGAGTACCTTTTAGTATTTGTACTCTGAGTGTTTACTTGAGCCTCTGAGACACCAAATGATTGAGCGTTTACTGGTTTGGAGGACTCGGGCAGTATTATAGCCTATCATAGCCAGTATTTTTCTCCCTCCAAACGCAGGTTTGGTGAAGGTGAGATGGAATATTTGAGGATTTGATGTGTGTCTGTCTTGTCTTGGTTATTATATCTGTCTCATTCAGATATACAGTGCCCACCTGACTTTGTATAGAGTTTTATAGACTCTCCATGAAGCCTTCATGGACCCTCTGTACATTGTTTAAAGACGCTCTGTGATTGTGGAGCTGCTGACTCTGTTCTCAGTGCTGCTGGTGTTTTCTTTCCGGTCGTATGAGACTGATTATATTATCTCATTCTTTTTCTCTAGTTTTCATATCGGTTTATTGTGTCTGTGGTGCTTTTGTGCTGTGATAAGCCTATATGATGCCAACAATGCTTTTATCTTTTCTATTTCTCTTGTAATAAAAAAGTTTTTTCATGCAGTATATTCCTGGACTCCACATTTTATATTTCACCTCGTTGGAGAAACAACTTTGTGTCTAGAGATGCTGTTGAAGGTGAAACTTCAGCAGTTTGTTGCTATCATAGAGTGAACTATAAAGATATATGTGGATGTTGTAAATAGGTTCCTGTATGCGCTGTTGACAGAAGGATGTCAGATGTATCTAAATTATATTTTGGCTACCAAATTTAATTTGTAATTAATTATTTAACCCTTTCTCTTGATGTAACCAAACTTTCATGTTATGGACACAAACGTAATTCATGCACAAAGACTGTTTGATATGATTTGGGACCACATGCCTCATTATTTGTGAAGAAGTTAGTGGATATTTGATACAAGAAAAAGGTTTAAGACATCACTGCTATTTATGTCAAACCTTGAAAATAAAAAAACATTATTGGTAAATTGAATGCACTGTGGTCTAGGCACGTCAGGGGTCTACTACTGTGAGGATACAAGTAACTGAACATTTTTTCTACACACCCTCTCTGCAACTGTATTAGGTTTATCCATAAAATCTAAGATGACCAAAAACTTTGCTTGGATACTCTGGAGATTCAACATTATATTCAACATTAAATTTATAAATGAGACATTATGAAATAAGTAATAAGAATAAATACAGACAAAATATAGGCCTGTAACCATTAAATTGTGAGATAGCACAATAAGTTTTCAAAACTTCTAAACATTATTAAGAAATGTTTTGGATTTTGACATAAAAACAGTTGGAAATAAATAAAAATAACCTGTCATAAACTCTCATGAAAGTAAACGAGATGAAATAACATTTTATATAAAAAAAAATGCTGATCCTGATTAGATTATTTGACAATTTCATAATTCATTTTATACACTGTTTTATTTATTCAATGTAAAACCCTTTGGGTCTCCGTTATGCCACCGCCTCCATGTTGCGCTCGTACCGCCGGTGTCCGCCAGGCGGAGCTGTGTTCGCCCGTACGGCTGCCAGAGCAGGTGCGCCGAGGTGAGGCAGCGCAGAGAGCTCGGGTGTTTCCGTCGCACTTCGGCAGTGAACCGCTGTGGATGTGGGAATGCGGTTGCCGGAGGCAGCGGGCATTTCTGGACACTCGGCGGTGATGTGCGCACAGAAGCTGGAGCCCTCAGCGGTTGGCTGTCGTCCAAGTTAACGGGCTGTTTTGGGGATGTGGCTGGGAGCCCCGGACGGCTGGGTGTCGCTCGGAACAGGGCAGCTGGCTTTTTTCACCCATTTTTCTGGGGATTTTCTATCTTGTAGGGGAGACGGAATGAGAGAGAAGCCAAGAAGGATTCCCCAGCACTATGGAGCCACGCATTGCAGGCAGCGTGAGTACTAACGCAACAGACACCGGGGAGAGTCCTCAGGGGACGGCGTTTGTCACTGCTGGAATCGCACCTCAACTTTTCCGGGACCTATTTTATTCACGGGCAGACGCGCCACAGCTTTTAACAGCCTCAAACAGCCATTTCACGCTAATTGTTGCTGATTGTGGTTCACGTGTCGAAACTGTGTTTACGCTAATTGATTGATAATTGTGTGTGTGACGAGCCCGACCGCAATTAGACACACCTGCTGGCCGCAAGAGGCCGGGCGGTTAGCCGTTAGTGCCGCGCCTGACGGCTCGTCAGCGGATTAATTTCTCAGGATTTTCTCCTGCCTTTTGTTGCTACGCCGGTTGCTACTGACGACCACTGAGCCCGAAGTCGTAAACAGACGGACATACACGAAAATAAAGGGCAGACCCGAAGCAGTCACAAGTCCAGGATTATGTAGCCTGTTATATGTGTCAAGTTTTGTTTTTGTTTTTTTTTTTTCCCTCAACGCAGTGTTTATTTCTGACCTTCTGTTGTCCAGACAAGGACAGACAGTGAGTCAAAAGGTGCCGGTGAAGTTGAAGTCTGTGGGGCGTGATTAGCAAATGTAACGCTGCCTCCTGGGTCACTAAACGCATCATACCAATGCAAAATTTAGGCCCCTCTCTCAGTTTCTTGCTCTCTCTCTCTCTCTCTCTCTCCCCCCCCCCCCCCCCCCCCCCCGTGTGTGTGTGTGTGTGTGTGTGTGTGTGTGTGTGTGGACGCAGGGGTTGGTCCCAGGATTGAGTTAACTGCGGCCAAGTAGCCAGATTACAGTGGATTAGCAGGCATTTAAAATAGTCACGTTATCCCACCAGTGCCTGCAGAGTCAGCTACAACAACACCTTTTTTCAGGCTGCCGGCCAAATATTTGCTGAAAAGAAGTGACACAGGCCCTTCAGTATGGATGTATCACTGCACAAGTTGCAGTCAAAACAGGCTGCGTGAGGTGCTGCTTTCACCTGCTGACAAATCTGCTGCACTGGCTGTAAAATGTGTTAAATATCCTGATGTAACCTGCATGAAAGAGCTTCATCGGTCAAAAGAGTTCACCTAAAGCTATAGAGTTAACCTTCTGCAGGGACAGGAGCTGGAAACAGACCTGCTTATTGAGAGAAAATGCAGGCGGGCTGAGTATTTGATCGTTTTTCATTTATGCTTTATTGAATCAGTTGCATCAAGTTCAAGATTACGTTTCCACAAGATGGCTGGGAGGTAAAACAGTCAATAAGCATGCAGGATAAACAATGCAACACAATCAGGAGCTAGAATGCAAAAAAATCTGAAATTTTACAGCTGGAGCAATTGAGCAGTTAGTGGACTGAATTTATTGTTTAAGTCATTTATCATCCAGAAATGTGAAACATTTGTTGGGTCGGTCAGACAAAACAAGCAATCTGAGAAAGTCCTGTAGGGCTCAGGTGGCATTTGAAGGGCATTTTCAACAATAAATTGATGAATCAGAAAACGAATAGACAGAAAAACAGTAAAAAAAAAAAAAAAAAAAAAAAGTTTTAGTTAAAAAAAAATGGTGCAATTTAAAAAGTATAAAGTAGCTTTGAATTTTCTGTGGACCTTGACCCAATCCAGTCATATATAAAAACCACCTTTTTACCTTTTTGATTTAAAGGTTTGTTGGTGAGGGTAGATAAGATGAGACACTGTGGTGTCTCAGACAGACTCACTCGGACTTTTCAGAGGAGCAGAACAGTTTGTTTCCATTCAAAAATCCACCTCTTATGTCCAGATTTTGCCCTGATCGAGGCGGTACGCTGTCAAGGCCCAGAACTCTGCAGATGGTTCCCAACTCAAAAAATGTCTTTGGCTGACAGTGATGTGATGTTGATTTGCAAATTTGACCCTGGTGTCATGAAATCATTAAAAAAACTAAAAGCCACAGCAATAATATCTGATTCCCTGAGGATCTGGAAGAGAAGTTAATGTCAGTGATCCAGAAGTCTGCAGGGACTCTTCACTTGTGCTGTAAACTGACATTGACATCGTCTTTTCTCCGCTTCTCCAGTGTGAAAGATGACAGTGAAATGAAATGAAAAGCGTCTGACCCTCATCTGTACACGTTTGCCTGGTGCTGCTGCACATAGGAGTGACAATACCTGACAGCATTAAGGTAGTTACACACACACACACACACACACACACACACACAGATTCTGTTATTTATCACGGTCTGTTTATGGTGGATGCATTTTATGGAATAGATTTAGAGCAGATTACCTTTACCTTCCAGATCTACAAATGTTCCACAAGTAAGTGTAAGATGTAACAGTGTGTGCATCTTCACCTTTTATGCATGGACTTCTTCATGCGTCTATGTGTGAATATTTGAATCCTGTACAATGGTTTCAAATAAAGCCTTTAAATGGATTTCCTCGCTCACCAGTTGTGGAGTTTGTGGAGCCAACAGCAGCATCATGTTCTACGGTTCTTCCTCCGGGGCCAGTATGTCCCTGCCGTCAAAGAGCCGCCTGAAACGCCAGAGCAGGACCTTCACACAGGTACACACACACACACACGGCCAGTTTGGTCCAGCTCAAGTCTCAAGAGACCAATTTAGTGAAATAAAGGTCAAATTAAATGATGAAAAGAAACACACTCGAGCAAATTCATTTCATTAGTAGTCGCAGATACAGTTTATAGTGAGGAGCATGGCTGTGCTCTGCACCTAAACGTGTTGCATAACATGTGTGCACCGATGGAAACATTTTAAAAGGTTAAAAAAAAGAATTGTACACATATTCGTGGTCTCCAGAGGCTGAATCCTGATGACTTCTGTGATCATCTGACTTTTCATCCAGTGCCACCATTTGTGGTTTTGAGTTAGATACAATAAACACTACAAGCAGGACGTCACGATAAAAACATTATCGACTTATTGGAAGGAATATAGACTTGACCTTGATAGTTTTTGCTGACCTTGATGTCACCCCTTGTGTTTACATGCGTGTTTGTTCACATAAGAATGTCACAAACGTTTTAGCCAACATGATGACTGATGACGTCCATAAGAGTTGAGTGTAGCACAAAAGCCAAATGCAGTCGTCTCCTCTGTGTCGGAGTTTCACCGTGGCCAAGACTCCGGCAGCTCCTACACACACACACACACACACACACACACAGTCTGAATATTTAGAATTAACAGTTCATTGCTCTTTGAAAGGGTGTTGTTGCATTTTTATGACGTTACAGTGGAATAAAATGGTCTTAAAATGACAATAATATCATTAATCGCAATTGTTTCTGGAACGATATATCATCTAACAAAACCAGTTATCATGACGGGCCTGAATGTAAGAACCACAAACTATCTGGGATGAAGTGGTCCAACAGTACATTCACCACTGTTTGTCTGTTCACCAGGTCCTGTACCGTACTCTGAGTTACAGAGACCGTGTCCCAGTAGAAACTGGAACAAACACCCGTGGGGACCGGCGCTCGACGACTGAACCCCCAGAGCGACCGGCGGACGACCCAGCCGAACTCTCCACACAGAGCTCGGCCCCTGGGGTCCTGAAGATTTTCGGAGATGAGATTTGTGCTGGTGCCAACTACAAGAGTGTCCTGGCCACGCCGCGCTCCAGTGCGCAGGAACTGGTCAAAGAGGCACTCGAGCGATACTCGCTCAACAAGAACGCCGCCCACTCATACGTCCTGTGCGATGTGATCGGGCGTTTGGAGGGGGGAGGCGGGATAGGAGGAGGGGGCTGGAGAACCGAATGTCTGCGCGCGCTGGGGGACAACGAAAAGCCGCTGCTCCTCCAAGAGCTGTGGAAACCTCGAGAAGGACACGCTCGCAGATTTGAGCTGCGCAGGAGAGCAGAGGTGGAGGAACTTAACGCCAAGGAGAAGGATACCATCACTGCCGGTGAGGAGACACACAAACACATACACACAGGCAGACAGGCAGGTACATACACACACACACACACACACACACACACACACACACACACAGAGCAGCTGGTCTAATTCCCTTCCTTTCTTGACATGTCAAACTCAGCAGAAAAGCAGAGCTCGTTACCTCCTCTGCAGAGTGTGTGTGTGCGTGTGTGTGTGTGTGTGTGTGTGTGTGTGTGTGGATGCAGAATAAGAGCTTTCATCACAGTTATTATCCTGTGGAGAAGATATTGTTTCTGCGTGATCGCTAATGTTTTTTTGTATGTGGCAGTGCTCTCCTGTTAAGACATTGGTTCATTTGGATTTTTACTAGAAATACACACACACACTTGCATGTGCAATTGAGCAGCTAAGGAAACACACACACACACACACACACACACACACACACACATGCGCACACATGCACACATGCACACACCAAGAGTGCAGTGGAAATGCATGGACAGCTAGTCGATTGATTGAGTGAAAGCTGAAGCGACTGGAGGTGTGGATGGCTGTTGTGTGTTTATGAATGACACATTTCTACTACAGTGAAGCTATGTCATTCTCCTACTGCACAAGACTACAGTGGGTCACACCTGAACTGTATGCTCTTAGGTGATAATGCAGATTCACTCTATTGTGTCAAAATGTGCAAACAAATTGCACAAACTTATTTAAACCTCTCCTGTGACTTTATGTCTGCAGTGCAGTAATATGAATCAATGTGTGTGTCTTTGGAACCAGGAAGTGACCTTTCTGTAGATTGGTGTACTGATTGATGATTGGAGAAGTTTTCCATTTACACACACACACACTCTTATGCATCCTGTTGAAGACATTTGTAAACACCCAGTTGGTGTACAGTTGTGTTCAGAGAGACAGTTCAGCTATTTACAGCCTCACAGTCTCATTGCTCTTTGCAGCCACACTAACATTTCTCATGAAGCATGCCAGGGTTTACTGGTCGCTATGTGAACGTCTGTGGTAGCCAAGCAGTCAGTCAACAATCTTTTTTTTATTGCTGCACAGTATAGTTGGTTATCCAATGTGTCCATGAAAAAGGAGAAGTTTGGTGTTATTTTGCATTTTTAAACAGATTGCAAGAAAAGATGAAAACCCATGTGCTGCACCATCTCAGTGCTGACTTCCCTCTACTGTGTACAATGCAGAGTTTGATTTTTAAAAAAGTTGGCGTTCATGCCGTAAAGTACCTGTATTTGGGCACATATTTGCAACGGGTCCCTCCTTCTTCCTTCCTGTGGATTTTTAAAACAGGCTTGGCAAACAGCTGGTTTTTCACTAACACTATTTTCAATCACGGATTTGTGTGCTTGTGAATGTTCACAGCCGGACTATGTTTGGTGGATTGACTCGAAATAAACTGCAGTGTTCGTGTTGCCTCCTGTTACCCAGAGCAACAGTATGTGGACATCAGTAGAGCTCTGTGGCTCAGAGCAATAAGCCTTTAGCAACACAGTCGATACTTGTTTGCAGGATCAACTTATTGTTGGTTTTGGTCTTTTCACTGGATTTGTCTAAAATAAGACATATGAGATTGTCACCAGCCTTCTCCTTTAAAAACCTGCAGCTTGTTTTGTGTAGCATCTGATAATATAAACAATACAATCACAGCAAAGAATGCCCTCTGAGATAAAAACCGATTTATTCACTGATAGATAGTAATACACATTTTTTCATTTTCGCACTAACCTTTTCTCTTTTGTGTTGTAGCTTTTACAAAACTCACAAACCCTGAAGTATCTCTCTCTTTACTTCTTCTCTCTCACTTGTTGTCTTGTTTTCTCCCCTGGTGTATGTGTGAGCATGCATGCACATGTGCAAATTGTTACATACATTTTTTACAGTGAGATGGCATTTTAAGGGTACGGTAGGATTTTCATTACATGAACACATAATAGACAATAAATTCAAGTGTAGTATCAACCTTCACTGAGTCTGCTTTCCCAAAAATCTGCTGGTCAGTCTCACCTGCCCAACCAGTGAGGGAGTAGCATTTATGATAAAATCCAAAGGAGCCAAAGGAAAGCACTAAGCAGACCATCGTTTGTAACATAATTCATGCAGTTTGTAATGAAAAAATGCAATTGTTGTCTGATCTGACAGTGATAAAATCCTGCACCTCATACCTTTAACTGTGTATCTCTCATTACTAACTGCTTATGTAACTCACTAGAAGCACCGCAGACTCTTTTTGCTCCACAGTGCATGCGTGTCTTGTGGTGTGCGGTTGGTATATGTGTGTATCGGGGGGTTATTCAGTGCTTGGTGTTTTGGCGAGGGGGTGTTTTTCCTAACCCCTCCCACCCTGCTGTAGGGCCCAAAGCCTCTCAATTCCTGGCGGCTCTAATGGGTCGGTCCGGGCTGGGCAAACACAGGAGCTCCCCCCTGCGGTCTGGTCGAGCGGTACAGTCCAGCTCTAAAGGTGGGGACTGGCCTCAGGTAGGGTGGCTGTCAGTCATTGCCATGGAGACCACCTCTACCTGCGTCGTCACCAGCGCCACCCCCATTGCCAGTGTTTCAACCAGTGCGAGTATGTGTATGTGTGTGTGAACCATCGCACGGCCTCAAATTCGAGTCATGAGGAGCTGCTCAGCTCGCGTCCCATCAGGTTCACTGTTGTCAGCCACATGTGCTGCTCCATTGACTTCATCTGACTGGTTTTGTTTGACTTTGTGTCCACTCAGCTCACACATGACTGTTCTGCACTTCTGTATGTCACTACAGCCTGAGACACAGCTTCACTCATGAGCCACACACACATGCTAACAATGCACATGTCACATTTAAGTGCTTCCTTTTTATTTTCCACTCTTTACCTTTCTTTTCTTCTCCGTCCTCAACTTCTCTCTCTCCCTGCTCTGCCTCTTCCTTTTGCTCCGTTTTATTATTCTCCTCCCGTTCTCTCTCTTGCCCTTCTCTCTCCCTCCTTGTTCTCTCTCTTGCTGCTCCTTGCTGCCTCCCTGTAGATATTAATGCTCAGGCTCGTAAGCTCCAGAGGAACAGGGCGAAGGGGACGCTGACCCTGCCCCGGTCCAGCAACTCATCCTTCTGCCGCAGCCTCAGCGAAACGAGCCTCAACCAGGTGGGGGCCCGCATCGACGCTTAGTCAGGACAATTGATTGTTATTATTCATGTAAATCCTGAATGCGTTTGTGTTTATGTGGGTGTGTGTGTGCAGCTGGGAGTGGGAGAGGAGCCCAAGCGTTATTACTCAACCCTGCCAGGGCCCTTAAGGGGTCGAGAACGTGAGGCGGCCTCCAGCGGGCGGAGGAAAGAGGAGGGGAGTCAGGGAGGAGGAGGGGTGAGGCACTCGCTTTACCAGTCGCCGCACCTCCTGCTGCTACAGGGATTCAATCGGCAGGTGAGGATCAAGCGGCAACCTCCGAGAAAATGAAGCCAATTCGAAGTGTCAAAAAACTGCAGTTCCTCAAATGGCCACTTGAGGCTTGCTCCAAAAATGAGTCAATGCCCATAGACTCCCATATTGAAATGACCAGCTACCTTTCAACAGACTTCATTCAGCTCCAGCTCCTCTTCTTCAGTCAGGCACCGCTGAGATGGCTCTTCAGAAACCTATGGGTGACGTCACAGAGACTACGCCCATGTTTTATAGTCTATGGTGAGGATAGGGTAGAAGTTAATGTGTTACAGACTTAAGAAACTATTAAAATAGACATGCACATCCCAGGGCCCATTAAGATGCATCAAACAGATATCTAGCAGAGTAGAAATTAAATGATCTGTGCACCAAATAGCTCCTGTTAGAAGGATTTTAATGCTGTTTTACTTCAAGGCTCTTCCTCAGGCGTCTTGCCTTGTACGCTAAATGTCACAGCATTAAAATCCTTCTCATGGGAGCTACTTGGCGTGCAGACCATTTTTTTATGTTCCAAGCTTCCAGTGTGATTATGTGATGTTATGTGATTTATTGTGCTGTGCTGCAGGACTGCTTGGTGTACCTGCTGAACAGAGAGCAGCACACGGTCGGTCAGGAGACTCCATCAGCTCGCCCCAACATCTGCCTCTTCTCTCCTGACATCCTGCCCCTCCACTGCCGCCTGCGCCGAGTCCCCGCACCCCGCCGTCATGCCAACAACAACAACAAGGGAGAAGAGCTGGCGGAGAGTCAGCGATTCTGCGTCGCTGTTGAGCCAGTGCTCCATGCCACAGTTCTAGTGAACTTTTCCCGCTGCGAGCGCTCCACCACGCTGCGACACGGTGACCTCCTCTCCTTCGGAGCGCATTACATCTTCTTGTATAAGGACCCCACGGGTGCTAAGCCTTTGCCCGCTCAGACCTTGGCACGCCTTCGCTCCCTGGGGCAGCTTTACGAAGCAGGGGTGGAGGAGGGAGAGGGCGGGGCTCAGACGTGTAAGATGTGTGGTTCTGTGCTGAAGGACAGAGCAGCACAGGTGTCAAGTGCCCCGGCAGTTAGACGCAGCTTCAAACCTCACCTGGTAAAACCCCGCATCGGGGTGACTGCCGCAGCAGGGCCCCTGAGTCTGTCAGGAGCGGATGTTGGTGGAGGAGGAGGAGGAGGAGGAGGAAGAGTAGGAGGAGGTCAGAAAAGAAGGCTGCAGCTGGAGTTTGACCAGGCTCACGAGGACCAGCTGTTGAACAGGATTGTGTCTCTCATAGAACCTGGAGGTTTGTGCTCTTATTTCCAAAATAACAGAGAATCTAAGATGTCATTTGCATTAATACAAAGCATTGTTTTATCTCAGTGGATGTGTTTCAGGTTAAAGGTTATTTCACCAAAATTACTCGGCTCTAGTGGCATCTAGCCATGCACATAGTTTTGGTTTATTTGTCCAGGTTTTGAGAAATCTGTCTCTGACCTGCCTTTGTGCTGCTCAAGGCATTGAAAATCATCATTTTTATGGTTTTGTTTTTGGTAATATTTTGAATTCAGCAGGGACAATGAGATACAGAACAACAACAGGAAGGCTAGAACACAGACAAATACACAGGTACAGTTCGTTACACAGGGA